>NC_041352.1:27847921-27875421 GCF_004354835.1 Perca flavescens
CATTTCATATCATATGTTTAATTATTCTGAAAATGTGTTGCTAGTATCTCAGTGTTTACATGGATCTGTTCGCCTTTCACCCTGTTTATGTCTTTTAGTAACTTTCCAGGGTTAGAATAATAAAATAAAAATGTTTGCTTGAAGTCTTGTGAGTTTTTTTTGGGGGGGGCTTTTTATTGTTTAATGAAGGATATTTAAACCTGTAAAAAATGATTTTCTCTTTTCACTTATTTTTAAAAAAGTCATAGTGTAGAATGTCGAAAAAAGTCTTTAAAAAGTGGTAGTATAGTATATCGAAAAAAGTAAAAAAAAAAAAGTCATAGTATAGTATGTCGAAAAAAGTAAAACAAAAAGTCATAGTTTAGTATGTCCAAAAAAGTCCAAAAAAGTCATAGTATAGTATGACCAAAAATGTAAAAAAAAAAAAAGTCATAGTATAGTATGTTGAAAAATGTTTTTAAAAGCTCATAGTATAGACAGGTGCCTTTCTTGTTGAGATCAACCCTACCACACCACCAACATGAATACCCTAAGAACTGTTCTCTTGGATTATTTGACTTATATTACATTACTTGACTTTTTTAGACTTGTCGAAAAAAGTCTAAAAAAGTCATAGTGTAGTATGTCAAAAAAAGTCAAAAAAAGTCATAGTATAGTATGTCGAAAAAAGTCTAAAAAAGTCATAGTATAGAGAGGTGTTAATCTTGTCGAGGACAAAGCTGCCACACCAGTAAACATGAATACTCTGAGAACTGTTGAAAATAAAAAGCCCTCAAGAAAGAAGTGGTATTTGAACCTTTGACCTCAGATTAAGAAGGATCAGCAATGCCAGCAGCTCATCTCGGTGAGCTGTTCCTGAAGCGCTAACTTCACTTCGCTTGTTCTATCATTTGTTATTCACATGAAAAAAGTCCTAGTATAGTATGTCGAAAAAAGTCGAAAAAAGTCATAGTATAGTATGTTGAAAAAAGTAGAAAAAAAGTCATAGCATAGTATGTCGAAAAAAGTAGAAAAAAAGTCATAGTATAGTATGTCGAGAAAAGTAGAAAAAAAGGTCATAGTATAGTATGTCAAAAAATGTAAAAAAAAAAAGTCATAGTATAGTATGTCGAAATTTTTTTTAAAAGCTCATAGTATAGACAGGTGCCTTTCTTGTTGAGATCAACCCTACCACACCACCAACATGAATACCCTGAGAACTGTTCTCTTTGATTATTTGACTTATATTATATTATTTGACTTTTTAGACTTGTCGAAAAAGTCTAAAAAATCATAGTGTAGTATGTCAAAAAAAGTCAAAAAAAAAATCATAGTATAGTATGTCGAAAAAGTCTAAAAAGTCATAGTATAGAGAGGTGTTAATCTTGTCGAGGACAAAGCTGCCACACCAGTAAACATGAATACTCTGAGAACTGTTGAAAATAAAAAGCCCTCAAGAAAGAAGTGGAATTTGAACCTTCAACCTCAGATTAAGAAGGATCAGCAAAGCCAGCAGCTCATCTCAGTGAGCTGTTCCTGAAGCTCTAACTTCACTTTGCTTGTTCTATCATTTGTTATTCACATGAAAAAAGTCCTAGTATAGTATGTCGAAAAAAGTCAAAAAAAGTCATAGTATAGTATGTCAAAAAAAGTCGAAAAAAAGTCATAGTATAGTATGTCGAAAAAGTCGAAAAAAAGTCCTAGTATAGTATGTCGAAAAAAGTAGAAAAAAAGTCATAGTATAGTATGTCAAAAAAATTAGAAAAAAAGTCATAGTATAGTATGTCGAAAAAAGTCGAAAAAAAAGTTATAGTATAGTATGTCGAAATTTTTTTTAAAAGCTCATAGTATAGACAGGTGCCTTTCTTGTTGAGATCAACCCTACCACACCACCAACATGAATACCCTGAGAACTGTTCTCTTGGATTATTTGACTTATATTATATTACTTGACTTTTTTAGACTTGTCGAAAAAGTCTAAAAAAAATCATAGTGTAGTATGTCAAAAAAAGTCAAAAAAAGTCATAGTATAGTATGTCGAAAAAAGTCGAAAAAAGTCATAGTATAGAGAGGTGTTAATCTTGTCGAGGACAAAGCTGCCACACCAGTAAACATGAATACACTGAGAACTGTTGAAAATAAAAAGCCCTCAAGAAAGAAGTGGGATTTGAACCTTCAACCTCAGATTAAGAAGGAACAGCAAAGCCAGCAGCTCATCTCGGTGAGCTGTTCCTGAAGCTCTAACTTCACTTCGCTTGTTCTATCATTTGTTTTTCACATCAAAAAAGTCCTAGTATAGTATGTCGAAAAAGTCTAAAAAAGTCATAGTATAGAGAGGTGTTAATCTTGTCGAGGACAAAGCTGCCACACCAGTAAACATGAATACACTGAGAACTGTTGAAAATAAAAAGCCCTCAAGAAAGAAGTGGGATTTGAACCTTCAACCTCAGATTAAGAAGGATCAGCAAAGCCAGCAGCTCATCTCGGTGAGCTGTTCCTGAAGCTCTAACTTCACTTCGCTTGTTCTATCATTTGTTTTTCACATCAAAAAAGTCCTAGTATAGTATGTCGAAAAAAGTCAAAAAAAGTCCTAGTATAGTATGTCGAAAAAAGTAGAAAAAAAGTCATAGTATAGTATGTCAAAAAAGTAGAAAAAAAAAAGTAGTATAGTATGTCGAAAAAGTCTAAAAAAGTCATAGTATAGTATGTCAAAAAAAGTCGAAAAAAAAAAAGTCATAGTATAGTATGTCGAAAAAAAAAGTCGAAAAAAAAAAAGTATAGTATAGTATGTCGAAAAAAGTCGAAAAAAAAAAGTCATAGTATAGTATGTCAAAAAAAGTCGAAAAAAAAGTCATAGTATAGTATGTCGAAAAAAGTCGAAAAAAAGTCATAGTATAGTATGTCGAAAAAAGTAGAAAAAAAATCATAGTATAGTATGTCGAGAAAAGTAGAAAAAAAGGTCATAGTATAGTATGTCAAAAAATGTAAAAAAAAAAAGTCATAGTATAGTATGTCGAAATTTTTTTTAAAAGCTCATAGTATAGACAGGTGCCTTTCTTGTTGAGATCAACCCTACCACACCACCAACATGAATACCCTGAGAACTGTTCTCTTGGATTATTTGACTTATATTATATTACTTGACTTTTTAGACTTGTCGAAAAAGTCTAAAAAATCATAGTGTAGTATGTCAAAAAAGTCAAAAAAAGTCATAGTATAGTATGTCGAAAAAAGTCGAAAAAAAGTCATAGTATAGAGAGGTGTTAATCTTGTCGAGGACAAAGCTGCCACACCAGTAAACATGAATACACTGAGAACTGTTGAAAATAAAAAGCCCTCAAGAAAGAAGTGGGATTTGAACCTTCAACCTCAGATTAAGAAGGATCAGCAAAGCCAGCAGCTCATCTCGGTGAGCTGTTCCTGAAGCTCTAACTTCACTTCGCTTGTTCTATCATTTGTTTTTCACATCAAAAAAGTCCTAGTATAGTATGTCGAAAAAAGTCAAAAAAAGTCCTAGTATAGTATGTCGAAAAAAGTAGAAAAAAAGTCATAGTATAGTATGTCAAAAAAAGTAGAAAAAAAAGTCATAGTATAGTATGTCGAAAAAGTCTAAAAAAAGTCATAGTATAGTATGTCAAAAAAAGTCGAAAAAAAGTCATAGTATAGTATGTCGAAAAAGTCGAAAAAAAAAAAAGTTATAGTATAGTATGTCGAAAAAGTCGAAAAAAAAGTCATAGTATAGTATGTCAAAAAAAAGTCGAAAAAAAAAGTCATAGTATAGTATGTCGAAAAAGTCGAAAAAAAGTCATAGTATAGTATGTCAAAAAAAGACGAAAAAAAAATCATAGTATAGTATGTCGAGAAAAGTAGAAAAAAGGTCATAGTATAGTATGTCAAAAAATGTAAAAAAAAAAAGTCATAGTATAGTATGTCGAAATTTTTTTTAAAAGCTCATAGTATAGACAGGTGCCTTTCTTGTTGAGATCAACCCTACCACACCACCAACATGAATACCCTGAGAACTGTTCTCTTGGATTATTTGACTTATATTATATTACTTGACTTTTTTAGACTTGTCGAAAAAAGTCTAAAAAAATCATAGTGTAGTATGTCAAAAAAAGTCAAAAAAAGTCATAGTATAGTATGTCGAAAAAAGTCGAAAAAAGTCATAGTATAGAGAGGTGTTAATCTTGTCGAGGACAAAGCTGCCACACCAGTAAACATGAATACACTGAGAACTGTTGAAAATAAAAAGCCCTCAAGAAAGAAGTGGGATTTGAACCTTCAACCTCAGATTAAGAAGGATCAGCAAAGCCAGCAGCTCATCTCGGTGAGCTGTTCCTGAAGCTCTAACTTCACTTCGCTTGTTCTATCATTTGTTTTTCACATCAAAAAAGTCCTAGTATAGTATGTCGAAAAAAGTCAAAAAAAAGTCATAGTATAGTATGTCGAAAAAAGTAGAAAAAAAGTCATAGTATAGTATGTCAAAAAAAGTAGAAAAAAAAGTCATAGTATAGTATGTCGAAAAAGTCTAAAAAAAGTCATAGTATAGTATGTCAAAAAAAGTAGAAAAAAAGTCATAGTATAGTATGTCGAAAAAAGTCGAAAAAAAAGTTATAGTATAGTATGTCGAAAAAAGTCGAAAAAAAGTCATAGTATAGTATGTCAAAAAAAGTCGAAAAAAAAGTCATAGTATAGTATGTCGAAAAAGTCGAAAAAAAGTCATAGTATAGTATGTCGAAAAAAGTCAAAAAAAGTCATAGTATAGTATGTCGAAAAAAGTAGAAAAAAAGTCATAGTATAGTATGTCAAAAAAAGTAGAAAAAAAAGTCATAGTATAGTATGTTGAAAAAGTCTAAAAAAAGTCATAGTATAGTATGTCAAAAAAAGTAGAAAAAAAGTCATAGTATAGTATGTCGAAAAAAGTCGAAAAAAAAGTTATAGTATAGTATGTCGAAAAAAGTCGAAAAAAAGTCATAGTATAGTATGTCAAAAAAAAATTCGAAAAAAAAAAAATCATAGTATAGTATGTCGAGAAAAGTAGAAAAAAAGGTCATAGTATAGTATGTCAAAAAATGTAAAAAAAAAAAGTCATAGTATAGTATGTCGAAATTTTTTTTAAAAGCTCATAGTATAGACAGGTGCCTTTCTTGTTGAGATCAACCCTACCACACCACCAACATGAATACCCTGAGAACTGTTCTCTTGGATTATTTGACTTATATTATATTACTTGACTTTTTTAGACTTGTCGAAAAAGTCTAAAAAATCATAGTGTAGTATGTCAAAAAAAAGTCAAAAAAAAAATCATAGTATAGTATGTCGAAAAAAGTCTAAAAAAGTCATAGTATAGAGAGGTGTTAATCTTGTCGAGGACAAAGCTGCCACACCAGTAAACATGAATACACTGAGAACTGTTGAAAATAAAAAGCCCTCAAGAAATAAGTGGGATTTGAACCTTCAACCTCAGATTAAGAAGGATCAGCAAAGCCAGCAGCTCATCTCAGTGAGCTGTTCCTGAAGCTCTAACTTCACTTCGCTTGTTCTATCATTTGTTTTTCACATCAAAAAAGTCCTAGTATAGTATGTCGAAAAAAGTCATAGTATAGTATGTCGAAAAAAGTAGAAAAAAAGTCATAGTATAGTATGTCAAAAAAAGTAGAAAAAAAAGTCATAGTATAGTATGTCAAAAAAAGTAGAAAAAAAGTCATAGTATAGTATGTCGAAAAAAGTAGAAAAAAAAGTCATAGTATAGTATGTCGAAAAATGTAAAAAAAAAAGTCATAGTATAGTATGTTGAAAATGTTTTTTAAAAGCTCATAGTATAGACAGGTGCCTTTCTTGTTGAGATCAACCCTACCACACCACCAACATGAATACCCTGAGAACTGTTCTCTTGGATTATTTGACTTATATTATATTACTTGACTTTTTTAGACTTGTCGAAAAAAGTCGAAAAAAGTCATAGTGTAGTATGTCAAAAAAAGTCAAAAAACGTCATAGTGTAGTATGTCAAAAAAAGTCAAAAAAAGTTATAGTATATTATGTCGAAAAAAGTAGAAAAATAAGTCATAGTATAGTATGTCAAAAAAAGTAGAAAAAAAGTCATAGTATAGTATGTCGAAAAAAGTCGAAAAAAAGTCATAGTATAGTATGTCGAAAAAAGTCGAAAAAAAGTCATAGTATGGTATGTCGAAAAAAGTCAAAAAAAGTCATAGTATAGTATGTCGAAAAAAGTAGAAAAAAGTCATAGTATAGTATGTCGAAAAAGTAGAAAAAAAGTCATAGTATAGTATGTCGAAAAAGTCAAAAAAAAAAAGTCATAGTATAGTATGTTGAAAAATGTTTTTCAAAGCTCATAGTATAGACGGGTGCCTTTCTTGTTGAGATCAACCCTACCACACCACCAACATGAATACCCTGAGAACTGTTCTCTTGGGTTATTTGACTTATATTATATTACTTGACTTTTTTAGACTTGTCGAAAAAAGTCTAAAAAAAAAAGTCATAGTATAGTATGTCGAAAAAAAGTAGAAAAAAAAAGTTATAGTATAGTATGTCGAAAAAAAAAAGAAAAAAAAAGTCATAGTATAGTATGTCAAAAAGTCTAAAAAAAAAAATCATAGTATAGTATGTCGAAAAAGTCGAAAAAAAGTCATAGTATAGTATGTCGAAAAAAGTAGAAAAAAAATCATAGTATAGTATGTCGAGAAAAGTAGAAAAAAAGTCATAGTATAGTATGTCAAAAAAAGTAGAAAAAAAGTCATAGTATAGTATGTCAAAAAAAGTAGAAAAAAAGTCATAGTATAGTATGTCAAAAAAAAGTAAAAAAAAGTCATAGTATAGTATGTCGAAAAATGTAAAAAAAAAAGTCATAGTATAGTATGTTGAAAATTTTTTTAAAAGCTCATAGTATAGACAGGTGCCTTTCTTGTTGAGATCAACCCTACCACACCACCAACATGAATACCCTGAGAACTGTTCTCTTGGATTATTTGACTTATATTATATTACTTGACTTTTTTAGACTTGTCGAAAAAAGTCAAAAAAAGTCATAGTG
This sequence comes from Perca flavescens, assembly GCF_004354835.1. Lineage (NCBI taxonomy): Eukaryota > Metazoa > Chordata > Actinopteri > Perciformes > Percidae > Perca > Perca flavescens. The sequence continues at coordinate 27,854,961 of NC_041352.1, forward strand.
TAGTATGTCAAAAAAAGTCAAAAAAAGTCATAGTGTAGTATGTCAAAAAAAGTCAAAAAAAGTTATAGTATATTATGTCGAAAAAAGTAGAAAAATAAGTCATAGTATAGTATGTCAAAAAAAGTAGAAAAAAAGTCATAGTATAGTATGTTGAAAAAAGTCGAAAAAAAGTCATAGTATAGTATGTCGAAAAAAGTCGAAAAAAAGTCATAGTATGGTATGTCGAAAAAAGTCAAAAAAAGTCATTGTATAGTATGTCGAAAAAAGTAGAAAAAAGGTCATAGTATAGTATGTCGAAAAAAGTAGAAAAAAAGTCATAGTATAGTATGTCGAAAAAAGTCAAAAAAAAGTCATAGTATAGTATGTTGAAAAATGTTTTTCAAAGCTCATAGTATAGACGGGTGCCTTTCTTGTTGAGATCAACCCTACCACACCACCAACATGAATACCCTGAGAACTGTTCTCTTGGGTTATTTGACTTATATTATATTACTTGACTTTTTTAGACTTGTCGAAAAAGTCTAAAAAAAGTCATAGTATAGTATGTCGAAAAAAGTAGAAAAAAAAGTTATAGTATAGTATGTCGAAAAAAGTCGAAAAAAAGTCATAGTATAGTATGTCAAAAAAAGTCTAAAAAAAAGTCATATTATAGTATGTCGAAAAAGTCGAAAAAAAGTCATAGTATAGTATGTCGAAAAAAGTAGAAAAAAAATCATAGTATAGTATGTCGAGAAAAGTAGAAAAAAAGGTCATAGTATAGTATGTCGAAAAATGTAAAAAAAAAGGTCATAGTATAGTATGTTGAAAAATGTTTTTAAAAGCTCATAGTATAGACAGGTGCCTTTCTTGTTGAGATCAACCCTACCACACCACCAACATGAATACCCTGAGAACTGTTCTCTTGGATTATTTGACTTATATTATATTACTTGACTTTTTTAGACTTGTCGAAAAAAGTCAAAAAAAGTCATAGTGTAGTATGTCAAAAAAAGTCAAAAAAAAGTCATAGCGTAGTATGTCAAAAAAAGTCAAAAAAGTCATAGTATAGTATGTCGAAAAAAGTAGAAAAAAGTCATAGTATAGTATGTCGAAAAAAGTAGAAAAAAGTCGTAGTATAGTATGTCGAAAAAGTCTAAAAAAAGTCATAGTATAGTATGTCGAAAAAGTCTAAAAAAAGTCATAGTATAGTATGTCAAAAAAAGTAGAAAAAAAGTCATAGTATAGTATGTTGAAAAAAGTCGAAAAAAAAGTCATAGCATAGTATGTCGAAAAAAGTGAGATCAACCCTACCACACCACCAACATGAATACCCTGAGAACTGTTCTCTTGGATTATTTGACTTATATTATATTACTTGACTTTTTTAGACTTGTCAAAAAAAGTCTAAAAAAGTCATAGTGTAGTATGTCAAAAAAAGTCAAAAAAAGTCATAGTATAGAGAGGTGTTAATCTTGTCGAGGACAAAGCTGCCACACCAGTAAACATGAATACTCTGAGAACTGTTGAAAATAAAAAGCCCTCAAGAAAGAAGTGGTATTTGAACATTCAACCTCAGATTAAGAAGGATCAGCAGAGCCAGCAGCTCATCTCGGTGAGCTGTTCCTGAAGCTCTAACTTGACTTCGCTTGTTCTATCATTTGTTATTCACATCAAAAAAGTCCTAGTATGGTATGTAGGAAAAAGTAGAGAGTAAATTACTGTACAATTTGTCAAAAACATAACATAAACAGTGTTTGACTTTCAGTGTTTTTGCACTCAGCCTTCTTCTTGAAGCCAATTATTTGCAGAAGGAACATTAAACACAAATACATGACTGTATAACGTGTCGGGATGTTAACTGGAAGTTAAAGTACTAAAGTGTGTGTTTCTGCTTCAACATCTGCCACGTCCCTGTATGACATCAGAACATAAGACACGTTCATGACAGGATGGAGTCTCCCCAAAAAACCAGACCAGGGACAACCCAAACCACAGACGCACACACACACACAAACACACACACACACACACACACACACTCACACACTCTCCGCCCATTCATTTTTCTAAATAAATGTAGTTTTGTTCATGGATCCTCACAATAGCACGCACACACACACACAAAAACCTCACTCCATTACCTCATCAATGCAAATCCACTTCTGCTCACGAAAGGCCACAAACACACACACACACACATAACACACACACAAACACACACACACACACACACACACACACACACACACACACACACACACACACACACACACACACACACACACACACACACACACATGGTGGTTTAGGTGCTGTTTGTTGGATTTCCTGGATTCTCTTGGTAGCCACAACACGTTACAGCGATCTTTAAAAGCAGCCAGAAGTGGAAGGCACATTTTGATTGAATGATGTTGGCACTGTGCTGCGGCTGTGAGTCATTAATGGAGCTTTTCTGTGGAAAACATGCTTCTCGGAGTAGAAGAAAAGGTTTTTTAAAAATATGGACTGAGTTAAGAGCTGGCGAACATTAGATCTTACAGGGTGATGGCACTGAAGAACCATACGGTGCTCTACAGTGGGCTTAAAGTCAAACACAAACATAGACAAGCAATTAGGTCTTAAAGTGCCCATATTATGAAAGAAAATCATAATATGGGCATATGGGTGTTATTTTATGTCTGTTGATAAATCCATCCATGGTGTTCTGAGTGAGATCTGGTTTCTGAATGTGTCCTGCCTTCAGTCTCCTGGTGAGCTGGTCAACATCTGCACGGCTTTCTACGTCACTAGCTGAAACGAGCTGGCTAACCGCAACCGTTAGCATGCTAGCGCTAGCATGCTACCTCGTTCTCAATGGCAAAGCACTGCTACAACACACACTAGTTCACCCTAATCTCTAAAAGAGCTACTTCCATGTGCTCCCTGGTTTAGAAGAAGTCTCCCAGCTGATCCAGAAACAGCCTTTCTTTTACTGTCTATGGAGCTAGCTGACATGATCTACATCTGAGCTACTGAGCATGTGCAAGTGCAATCAAAGATAGTACAGAAGAAGAGATGTCTCACTCTGTAGCTAAAACAGAGAGCTCAACACACAGGGTGAAAAGAGGAGCTGCAGCAATGTGCAGTACTACAAAAATATGGTGTTTTTTGAATATGAAACCATGGAAACCTATTCTGGTACAACCTAATAACAACAATAATGAACCTAAAAATGAGCATAATATGGGCGCTTTAAAATGTTTTTTAGCATAGTTCCTCTATTAGCGGGGCATAACAGTTTTAATAGCCCTCCAAACCCTCCGAGGACATGACATTGTTCCTCTAATACGACCCACATGAGCACTTTTAAAGTCCTCATATCTAAACCAGAGAAGGTTACAGTCGCAGTTTTAGCAAACTAGAATCAAAAACCTTCTATATTATCTCTTATATCTTCTATATTATTAAGGCTAGAAATGCCTTTCTACAGGGCCCAAAATTTAGTGCTACGCCCCTGACTGAAATCATTGCATTTTTACTGGTAACTCTGGCAAGATTTTAGGAAACTGAATCGTGAACTTAATCGTGATTAATCTGTCTATATATGTCTTTATACCCCCCACACACACACACACACACACACACACACACACAAAATGGACACGAATCAGGTTTTAAATGAAAAAATAATTCTTCTTTTTCAGCATCATTGAATGTTACTTCAACAGTTTTCTCACGAACAAGTGCACACACTCGACTCTTTGGTGTTCTGAAGCGAACTAGAATCAAAAACCTTCTATCTTTTCTCCTCGAAAGTGAAATGAAATCACATTTTCACTGGGAACTCTGGGAACACACTGTTACCTCTTTGTCTCTGTGTGAATGCTCCAATAAATCATTCACTGAGGCTCTGTGCAGGTTTAAGTAGCTGTGCATGTGAAAAGACACGTTCAGCATCAATTTGACTTAATTAAACCTGATATCCATACGAGGATATCCTACCCTTTATATATAGTAGCATATCCTACCCTTTATATATAGTAGCCTATCCTACCCTTTATATATAGTAGTCTATCCTACCCTTTATATATAGTAGCCTATCCTACCCGTTATATATAGTAGCCTATCCTACCCTTTATATATAGTAGCATATCCTACCCTTTATATATAGTAGCCTATACTACCCTTTATATATAGTAGTCTATCCTACCCTTTATATATAGTAGCCTATCCTACCCTTTATATATAGTAGCCTACCCTTTATATATAGTAGCCTATCCTACCCTTTATATATAGTAGCCTATCCTACCCTTTATATATAGTAGCCTATCCTACCATTTATATATTGTAGCCTATCCTACCCTTTATATATAGTAGCCTATCCTACCATTTATATATAGTAGCCTATCCTACCCTTTATATATAGTAGCCTATCCTACCATTTATATATAGTAGCCTATCCTACCATTTATATATAGTAGCCTATCCTACCATTTATATATAGTAGCCTATCCTACCCTTTATATATAGTAGCCTATCCTACCATTTATATATTGTAGCCTATCCTACCCTTTATATAGTGTAGCTATCCTACCCTTTATATATTGTAGCCTATCCTACCATTTATATATAGTAGCCTATCCTACCCTTTATATATAGTAGCCTATCCTACCCTTTATATATAGTAGCCTATCCTACCCTTTATATATATAGTAGCCTATCCTACCATTTATATATAGTAGCCTATCCTACCCTTTATATATAGTAGCCTATCCTACCCTTTATATATAGTAGCCTATCCTACCCTTTATATATAGTAGCATATCCTACCCTTTATATATAGTAGTCTATCCTACCATTTATATATAGTAGCCTATCCTACCCTTTATATATAGTAGCCTATCCTACCCTTTATATATAGTAGCCTATCCTACCCTTTATATATAGTAGCCTATCCTACCATTTATATATTGTAGCCTATCCTACCCTTTATATAGTGTAGCTATCCTACCCTTTATATATTGTAGCCTATCCTACCATTTATATATAGTAGCCTATCCTACCCTTTATATATAGTAGCCTATCCTACCCTTTATATATAGTAGCCTATCCTACCATTTATATATAGTAGCATATCCTACCCTTTATATATAGTAGCCTATCCTACCCTTTATATATAGTAGCCTATCCTACCATTTATATATAGTAGCCTATCCTACCCTTTATATATAGTAGCCTATCCTACCATTTATATATAGTAGCCTATCCTACCCTTTATATATAGTAGCCTATCCTACCCTTTATATATAGTAGCCTATCCTACCATTTATATATAGTAGCCTATCCTACCCTTTATATATAGTAGCCTATCCTACCATTTATATATAGTAGCCTATCCTACCCTTTATATATAGTAGCCTATCCTACCATTTATATATAGTAGCCTATCCTACCCTTTATATATAGTAGCCTATCCTACCCTTTATATAGTGTAGCCTATCCTACCCTTTATATATAGTAGCCTATCCTACCCTTTATATAGTGTAGCCTATCCTACCCTTTATATATAGTAGCCTATCCTACCATTTATATATAGTAGCCTATCCTACCCTTTATATAGTGTAGCCTATCCTACCCTTTATATATAGTAGCCTATCCTACCATTTATATATAGTAGCCTATCCTACCCTTTATATATATAGTAGCCTATCCTACCCTTTATATATTGTAGCCTATCCTACCATTTATATATTGTAGCCTATCCTACCCTTTATATATAGTAGCCTATCCTACCCTTTATATATAGTAGCCTATCCTACCCTTTATATATAGTAGCCTATCCTACCATTTATATATAGTATCCTATCCTACCCTTTATATATAGTAGCCTATCCTACCATTTATATATAGTAGCCTATCCTACCCTTTATATATAGTAGCCTATCCTACCATTTATATATAGTAGCCTATCCTACCATTTATATATAGTAGCCTATCCTACCCTTTATATATAGTAGCCTATCCTACCATTTATATATAGTAGCCTATCCTACCCTTTATATATAGTAGCCTATCCTACCCTTTATATATAGTAGCCTATCCTACCATTTATATATAGTAGCCTATCCTACCATTTATATATAGTAGCATATCCTACCATTTATATATAGTAACCTATCCTACCCTTTATATATAGTAGTCTATCCTACCATTTATATATAGTAGTCTATCCTACCCTTTATATATAGTAACCTATCCTACCCTTTATATATAGAAGTCTATCCTACCCTTACCATACCAGTGACCCAGGAGGCTGGGTCACTGGTATACTTTCACTTATAACGCCATGCTTGGTCTATTGCCCTCCTACATCTGTAACTTAATCTCACGGAGGAGTGTTGGCTCTCATTGTTTGCGTTCAAATTATCTTTTGTTGCTAGCTGTTCCACTTGCCCGTACAGAACTGGGAAAAAGGGCTTTTGTTCACTCAGCCCCCCACACATGGAACATGTTGCAAAAAGACTGGAAATTGACTGAATTACTTTCATTGAACGCTTTTAAGTCCAGGTTGAGAACACTTGAGTTGACCCTTTTTAACTGTTTTTCATAATGTGTATGTAATTGTATTGTATGTTTGTAACTCTTTTGCTGCTTCTTGGCCAGGACTCCCTTGAAAAAGAGGTTTTTAATCTCAGTGGGACTTTCCTGGTTAAATAAAGGTAAAATAAAAAAAATAAAAAATAAAACAATGCAGGACTTTCACACAGAGATAAACAGACTTATTTGAGATTTGGAGGTTCCAGGTGAACTTGTGGAAGCCATTGCACATATGTGTAATCTCTGAGGATGTGGGACTCTCACCAGTATGCAAATGATATGCAAATGGCCTGTAAACCACGCCCTCTTTGTCCCTCCCCTCAGGCCCAGAAACACAGACATCAAGAAAAAACTGTAGATTGACATTGAAAAACCTATCATGATGCAAACAAATGTCAAAGTGAAATAAAATAATAGCATTTATATTTCCGTTCAACATTTTTCAGTGCCGATATTTGTTGTTTCAATGCCAATTTTTTTAATTTTTAATACCACAGGTTACTGTCACTGTTCTCAAACAGAAAGCTGAGTTTCTTCTGAACATTTTGATATGAAACACACAGGGATCGGTTACATGCAAATACCTTAAAAAAGATAAATTCAAGGAGATATGTGCAGATGCCCTTCAGACCTCAGAGAGTTTTAACCTTGGCTCTCATCTTTTCACAGCTTTAAAGTTTAACAGGGCGAGAGAAGGGAAGCCGCGAGGCATCAGCTGACCTGTTTTTTGTTGTTGTTGGTAAAAGTAAGTCTTTAATAGCCTGTATTTTTGCGTTGCCGTGAGGAAATGAGTTCCTGCTGTGTCTCGGTGACTGGCTTCGCTCCAGTACAGCCCCCGAGCCTCGTCCCTCTGAAGCTGGAAAAAGCTGCAGCGGCAGTTTTTGCAATCACATTTTCAATATGTGAGTTTAACAAGGCAAGGGTTCCTACGCTGATATGAAAGTCAACGTAACACCACAGCTCTGGGGAGCTTTATGACCTTTACAAATTGTTGCAAGGCACTGGAATAATGAGGGAGTTTTACAGCCACAGATTCCTCAATATAACCTCACAGTATGTTGCGATTATTCTCTCCTTGATTCGTACCAAACTCCTGTACAAGTAGTGAGTGGAGTCTCTATTAAAGGAGGACTTAAAGGGCAAGTACCTGGTTTTTTCAACCCCGTTTGGACCTCGGAGCATTGCTGTTATGATGGAGGATTTGCACCGTAATATTTGTATTCGTAATCTTCTGCATGTGTGTGTGTGTGTGTGTGTGTGTGTGTGTGTGCTGCTGTGCGTCCCTGTGTGTGTAACAAGCATAGTGTGCACGCTGATGTGCACGAGCCTAGGAGCATTTTACTAATGCTCTGTTAAAATAACAATGAAATGCTGCGTTATTGACTTTAGACCAGGTTTTTGTTGGTCAATGGTGTGATCACTTCCCACTGCTTCAAGATAGCAATACTCCCAGAATGCACCTGAACACACCTCCCTGTAAGACCAGCAGGCCCAGAATGCACCTGAACACACCTCCCTGTAAGACCAGCACGCCCAGAATGCACCTGAACGCACCTCCCTGTAAGACCAGCACGCCCAGAATGCACCTGAACACACCTCCCTGTAAGACCAGCACGCCCAGAATGAACCTGAACACACCTCCCTGTAAGACCAGCACGCCCAGAATGCACCTGAACACACCTCCCTGTAAGACCAGCATGCCCAGAATGCACCTGAACACACCTCCCTGTAAGACCAGCAGAGAAACTGACAACTGGGTCGGTCTTAAACTAGTAAAGACACTTGGTAGGGCTTCATGCCGGGTGCAGGATGCTGCTGTTGCACTGCTGCATTTTTGCACATCATTCTGCTCTAGCACACCACATCATATAAACATTTTTGCTGCTTGTGACATTCTTGTGTTTTCTGTCTTGTGATCTTGTGAAATAAACACATAGTTTTCTGATTACCATGTGACAATATGCTGGCTCTATGCACGCTAAAAGTACTTTACTTTACGTAGTTTTTTTAAATGGAGTCTGGTGACTGGACCACAATTTGGTGTTTTTTCAGGTATTCATGGGAAGAACCAAAGGAACATTGTTCTTTGTGTACATCATTTGAACTTTAATGGTGAAGCAGAAAAACAGAAAACAAAACAACATTCGTAAAATAAATTAGATTAGAAAAATGCCACAAGCACATTTTGATTTGTACAACAAAGCAATGCAACATAACTGGAATCTTTTGTTTCCATATATATAGAGTAAAAATAGACTTTTATTTCTTTGTCCACTTTGTTCAGCGTCAGTGTTTTTTTGTCTCTCGATAAAATGAGCAAAATCGGAACAATTACATCGTCTTTTAAATGTGTGTGTGTGTGTGTGTATGTGTCTGTGTGTGTGAGAGTGTATGTATGTGTGTGTGTATATGAGTGTGTGTGTGTATATGTGTGTATGTGTGTGTATGTGTATATATATATGTGTGTGTGTGTGTATGTGTGTATATGTGTGTGTGTGTGTGCGTGTATATATGTGTGTGTGTATTCTTCTTTTTTGCTCCTTTTTTTTATGCACTGACATTTCGTTTTGCGTCCACGTCCACACACACAGCACGGACTATGAGTTTGTCCCAAAAAGTCCAGAAGAAGAAGATGGGGTCCACTCTTTTCCAAAAAAAAAAAAAAAAAATAATAATAATACAATAACCAAAAAGAGGAAATAAAAAATAAAAAAAAGTAACACGTGTGACTTCATCAAGCAAACAGGGACCGATACTCTTAATAAACTTTTGGTGAACAGGTTCGACAATACTCATATAAACACACATGACACAGAAAACACTCAGAAATCTGATTGGACGACTTTTGATTTCTCCCAAGAAAAACAGAGCAAGGCGATGGTGGATTGTCTTTTTTTCAGTTTCATGATGAGATCAAATGAAAGAGTAAAGCATTGTGGGAAATGGAGTTGTTAATGTGAAGTGTGTGAGAGAGAGAGAGAGAGAGAGAGAGAGAGAGAGAGAGAGAGAGAGAGAGAGAGAGAGAGGAAAAGGAAAGGGAATTAAAAAACATCACAACTCAAACAATTCTTTTAGAAAATAACCAAAAATATAAAATAACTGAATCTGAAACAAGAACTCTAAAGCATAAATATATGAAATAAAACGCTCTTCATGAAGCAGAAGTTCAACTTTAAAGACGCTGGATACTTTTTTTACAGACTTTTTGAATACTGACTTGTGAATTTCCAACCGGTTCTCACTCTGAACTCCTAAAATACAGACGTTTTGGACAGTGGCTGTCAGTGTCTGAGCAGGATTTGGTTTGGGGGACTCTCCACATTGTAACATGTTGCACTTGGCACTAAACCAACTTGTGTATTATTAAGTAGATATTAGTTTAAGCACTCGTAATGTACAAATAGGTAAGGTAAAGGTACTTTATTGTCACATACACATACATGTAGCGAAACTCATTCTCTGCATTTAACCCCTCCCTCAAGGGAGCAGTGGGCAGCCAATCACAGCGCCCGGGGACCAACTCCAGATCTGAGCCAGTGCCTTGATCAAGGGCACTGACTGGGCAATACGCATTTAAAAAGACTAATGTGAGACCACGAGTCCTTACCAACACCAAAAAAAATAGATCACATCACTCCAGTTCTGAAGTCCTTACACTGGCTTCCTGTGCATCAAAGAATAGATTTCAAAACACTCATGCTAGTTTATAAATCACTAAACGGTTTAGTACCAATTTACCTTTGGAATCTGCTGCTACAATATGAGCCGTTGAGATCTTTGAGATCATCAGGGACGGGTCTGCTCGCCATACCCAGAGTCGGATCAAAAAAAGGGGGAAGCTGCGTTCAGCTTCTATGGTCCGTACATCTGGAACAAACTACCGCTAAACTGCAGGTCGGCACCTAATCTCAGCTCTTTTAAATCAAGGCTGAAGACCTTTCTTTTTAACACTGCCTTTTCTTAATTAATTTTTGTATTTAAATTACATTTTTTATTCATTCATTTTTTATAACTGTTTTTTTTAATCTGTTACCAATTTGTATGATATTTTTAACTGTGTCTTTATGTCTTGTGTAGAGCACTTTAAATCGTATTGCTGCTGAATTGTGCTATACAAATAAAATTGCCTTGCCTTGCCTTACCTATTAGCAGCAAACTATCTGCCGTTTACTGTTTTAGTGTTGGGAAAAGTCTTATTTTTACTCTTGTGGTGGGAATGTCTTGTCTTATCTATTGTGTGTTTTTCTTCTTCACCGTGGGATGGTGAGAAACGAACTTTCGATTCGTCTGCATGTCTAGTAGATGTGAAGAAACTGACAAATAAAGCTGACTTGAATTGACTTGAATAGTCCCGACCAAGCGCATTTAGTTAAAGCGCGTTATCAATAACAACAACAAAGGCAGCTGACCAAGCGTCTGTATTTTGCGAGATGGGAGTGAGAATGTGTTGGAACTTCAGTGATTTCTCTGTCTTTTTTTTTTTTTCACCACACAAAATTAACACGAATCAGGTTGTAAATTAACATTATTTTCTTCTTTTTCAGCATCATTGAATGTTACTTCAACAGTTTTCTCAAAAACAAGTGCACACACTCGACTCTTTGGTGTTCTAAAGCAAACTAGAATCCAAAACCTATTATCTTTTCTCCTCGAAAGTGAACTGAAATGGGAACTCTGGGAACACACTGTTACCTCTTTGTCTCTGTGTGAATGCTCCAATAAATCCAGATTAACTTGTTGTTTCATTCACTGAGGCTCTGTGCAAGTATTTGTGCATGTGAAAAGACACGTTCAACTTCAGTTTGACTTGATTAAACCTGATATCCATACGAGGATATCTGCTGTTCGTTCCTCCCACCCCACCCACTTGAGAGTTTTTCCGTCATATCTAAACCAGAGAAGGTTTTTTTACACACATCGTTAACATTTAAGTAAGTTTGGTTAGGGTTTAGACCCCAAAACTACTGAGTTAAGTTGACAAAAACATGGTTGTTTGGGTTCAAATCAGACGTGACTTCTCCTCCTGAAGGTTACCACATGACGCAGAACGTGACTGAGCTTCGATTGTTCCCTAAAGTTACAAAAACTCTCGGTTTCCTTTTCTTTTCAAACGGGACATGAACCACGGTCTCCTGGGTGAAAATCCTGTGTGTGTGTGTGTGTGTGCGTCACATCCATAACAGATCAAAAACTTCCAAAACATGCATGAAAGTTATTCGCTAACAGAGCCTCTGTGAAGAAAGCCGTTTAAAGCTGTGATACTACTTCATAAAGTTTGTAGTGCATCATGTTGAAAACCATCAACAACCTGCAAACTCGTTGCTAATGCTAGCACGCTGTAAACATCCACCAGAGACGAAGATATACATCTGGTTTTAAGGGGTTTGTTCTTGTGCTTTACGTCTGTTTTTTTTGCTGGAAGTTAGCGCAGCTAGCCGTCCACTAGCTGTCGCTGAATATTTAGTGACTATACACGGCCATTCGTAGGAGTGAGTTTTGTCTCTTAGCTTGAAAAGTATATCCAAAGAAAATGAGCCATGTTTCTTATTCTAAGTGCTTTTTTACTCGCCCCAGCGGAGTAGCTAAAGTAACTAGTAACTAAAGCTGGAACAGATGAATGTAGCGGAGTAACTAAAGTAACTAGTAACTAAAGCTGGAACAGATGAATGTAGCGGAGTAACTAAAGTAACTAGTAACTAAAGCTGGAACAGACGAATGTAGCGGAGTAACTAAAGTAACTAGTAACTAAAGCTGGAACACACGAATGTAGCGGAGTAACTAAAGTAACTAGTAACTAAAGCTGGAACAGACGAATGTAGCGGAGTAACTAAAGTAACTAGTAACTAAAGCTGGAACACACGAATGTAGCGGAGTAACTAAAGTAACTAGTAACTAAAGCTGGAACAGACGAATGTAGCGGAGTAACTAAAGTAACTAGTAACTAAAGCTGGAACAGATGAATGTAGCGGAGTAACTAAAGTAACTAGTAACTAAAGCTGGAACAGATAAATGTAGTGGAGTAAAAAGTACAATATTTCTCTCTGAAAAGTAGCGGAGTAGAAGTAGAAAGTGGCACAAAAAGAAAAGACTCAAGTAAAGTACAAGTACCTCAACATTTGGTACTTAAGTACAAGTACTGGAGTACATAGTACTTAGTTACATTACACCACTGCTCAATATGGGTATTTTGGAGCCAATACGGGAGTTTTAGGGCAGTTTTATGGATTTCAAACAGACATTTCAAGGCAGGAAGATTAGAAATTGATGCTGGAAATACATTTTTGACACAACTAAGTGACCCAGTAACACATATCAGGAAATAACACGGAGAGTGGCGATACCGGACTGTAGTAGAGACTTAGTTTTGAGTGTTTGACACGTGAACTGTCCTCGCCGGTCTGAGTGTCTCTTCAGCTAAACTGAGCACCGAGTGGCTCCGCTATAGTGCAAACAATGACAAAGTTTTTAACGTTTCTTTAAAAAAAAACAATAATAACACAAATGCAGCCAGACAAAAAAAATATTATCAACAACAATCAACAATAATATTATTAATATTCTTACTTATTGACAATAATAATAATAATTATAATAATTATAATAATAATAATTATAGCATAAAGAAGTGTTTGGTTCCAGCAGCCGGCCAACTTGTTTCTTTCAAGTATCTCTCGACACACACACACACACACACACACACACACACACACACACACACACACACACACACACACACACACACACACACACACACACACACACACACACACACAACACACACACACACACACACACACACACACACACACACAGACAAACAAACACACACACAGAGACACACAGACACAGAGACACACACACATACATAGACACATAGAGACACACAGAGACACACACACACACAAACACACAGACGAAAGCATGCACGCAAGTAGGCGCACACACACACACACACACACACACACACACACAGATTTAGACTTCCAAATATCAACACAAAAGAATATTTTCTTCTTGTACATTTTGAAATAAAAATAAAAAGTAAAATACGTGAAGTAATACATTAAGTAATAAGTGAAGTAATACGTGAAACAAGTTGCATAGTTTTGAGATATTTTTTTTGTTAGTAGTTTTTCAGGCTCCTCGTCTCGCCGAGAGGCGCTCGAGCGTCTCGACGCATAAATAAGCCTCGCTCCCTCCTTTTGTAACAAAAATATATTAGATATTCTTCTCTTTTTTTACTATCTTTTCATCTTTTCATCTTTTCTTTTCCCCGCGTGGGCCGTCGAGACTCTCTGGGAGTTCTGCTGGAGGACTGAGGAGAGGAGAGGTGATAGTCCCAGAGAGACGGAGAGAGGGATGGAGAGAGAGATGAGGAACCGAAAACGCTGAAGATTAAACTACAGATAAAAGTCACCTGTTGCTGTCTCTCTCTCTCTCCTTCTCTCCTTCTCTCCTTCTCTCTCTCTCTCCCTCTCCTCCTCTCTCTCTCTCTCTCTTCCATCTCTCTCTCTCTCTCTCTGGATTCTGCTGACGGAGAGATGGAGCTGAAGAACCAAAAAACGCTGAAGATAGAGTGTGTCTGTCTGTCTGTCTGTCTGTCTGTCTCTCTCTCTCTCTCTCTCTCTCTCTCTCTCTCTCTCTCTCTCTCTCTCTCTCGGATTCTGCTAGAAAACTCAATTCCTGCAGAACATGCGTGTGAATTGTGGCCCGGGGGTTAGCTCAGTTGGTAGAGCAGGCGCACATGTGTATACATACATACATACATACATATATATATATATATATATATATATATATATATATATATATATATATATATATATATATATATATATATATGTATAGAGAGAGGGTTCAGTCCTCAACGCAGCGGCCGCAGGTTCAACTCTGACCTGCGGCCAATTGCTGCATGTCATTCCCCTCTCTCTCTTTCTCTCTTTCCCCCCTTTCATGTGGAAATAAAGGCCTAAAAAGCCCCAAAAAATAATCTTTAGAAAATGCGTGTGAATGCTGAATCCTCTCTCTCTCTCTCTCTCTGGTTCTCTGGTTCCCCTCCAGTCGTGTTCTCTCTCCGGACCGATACCAGGTTCAGGGTGTCTGTGTTGTTGTTGTTGTTGTTGTTGTTGTTGTGTTTCTACGAGCAGCCGCACTCCTCCACGATCATGTTCTGGATGTCCTTCTTGATGATCTTCTGCTCCTCGTTGTAGTACAGCATGGACATGGCCCGTAGCCGCGTGGGCACGCAGCACGACCTCAGGCTCTGGAACGGGCTGTAGCCGCGCATCCGGTAGTGGCTGATGACGGTGGAGTGGAAGGACAGCGTGGAGCCCGTGATGCTCGCCACGTGGGACGGGCACTCGCCCTCGCAGTAGTTGGCGTGGTACCCCGGCGGCGCGATGATCCAGTCGTTCCAGCCGATGTCCTTGAAGTTGACGTAGAACTGGCGCTTGCAGCAGACTCGAACCTTCCCGTCGCACTCCAGGCCGCGCTTCCTCCGGCGCCGAGCCTCGCCGCTGTCCTCGGGGCGCACCACGGCCATGAGGAACGGCCGGTGGGACTGGTCCCGCTGGCTGGAGCCGCCGGAGACCAGGACCAGCGTGGCCCCGGCATCGGCACAGAGCGGGCAGGACGCCCGCAGGCTCAGCGTGGAGCTGTCGGAGCTCTGCAAGGCAAGGCATCTTTATTTATAGTTCAATCTTTGGTATCATGCTACAACATTAGCCAACTAGCATCAGCTGAGTAACCAGTAACCAGAGCTAAAGTCTGCTGTTGGACTGCAAGCTAAGTTGTAGTAAGCACAAAGGCTCCTTGCTAGTTGGCTGGTTGCTTAGTTAGCATCAGTGTTAAGGCAAGGCAGCTTTATTCTATACTGTTATCTTTGGTATCATGCTACAACATTAGCCAACTTGCATCAACGCTAGCATACTTGAAGCCTTATAGCATGCATGAATCTTAGTTAGTTAGCTAGAAATCACTGTTGCTAAATGGATTATCTGAGCTAAAGTGCTCCTCGTAGACCACCATGAATCAAGATCAAGTAGCTGAGTAACCGGTAACCAGAGCTAAAGTCTGCTGTTGGACTACAAGCTAAGTTGAAGTAAGCATATAGGCTCCTGCTAGCTAGCTGTTAGCTTAATTAGCATCACTGGTAAGGCAAGGCAGCTTTATTATATACAGTTAAATCTTTGTCTGTGAACTGGTCTGATTTAGATTGAACTGGTCTGATTTAGACTGAACTGGTCTGATTTAGTCTGTGAACTGGTCTGATTTAGACTGTGAACTGGTCTGATTTAGACTGAACTGGTCTGATTTAGTCTGTGAACTGGTCTGATTTAGACTGTGAACTGGTCTGATTTAGACTGTGAACTGGTCTGATTTAGACTGTGAACTGGTCTGATTTAGACTGAACTAGGTCTGATTTAGACTGAACTGGGTCTGATTTAGACTTTGAACTGGTCTGATTTAGACGGTGAACTGGTCTGATTTAGACTGAACTGGTCTGATTTAGACTGTGAACTGGTCTGATTTAGACTGAACTGGTCTGATTTAGACTGAACTAGGTCTGATTTAGACTGAACTGGGTCTGATTTAGACTTTGAACTGGTCTGATTTAGACGGTGAACTGGTCTGATTTAGACTGAACTGGTCTGATTTAGACTGTGAACTGGTCTGATTTAGACTGAACTGGTCTGATTTAGACTGAACTGGTCTGATTTAGTCTGTGAACTGGTCTGATTTAGACTGAACTAGGTCTGATTTAGACTGTGAACTGGTCTGATTTAGTCTGTGAACTAGGTCTGATTTAGACTGAACTAGGTCTGATTTAGACTGTGAAGTAGGTCTGATTTAGACTGAACTGGTCTGATTTAGACTGTGAACTGGGTCTGATTTAGACCGTGAACTAGGTCTTATTTAGTCTGTGAACTGGTCTAATTTAGACTGTGAACTAGGTCTGATTTAGTCTGTGAACTAGGTCTGATTTAGTCTGTGAACTAGGTCTGATTTAGACTGAACTAGGTCTGATTTAGACTGTGAACTAGGTCTGATTTAGACTGAACTAGGTTTGATTTAGACTGAACTAGGTTTGATTTAGACTGTGAACTAGGTCTGATTTAGACTGAACTAGGTCTGATTTAGACTGAACTAGGTTTGATTTAGACTGAACTAGGTCTGATTTAGACTGTGAACTGGGTCTGATTTAGTCTGTGAACTACAGTCTAAATCAGACCAGGTGTGGTCCTTGTATGGATGATCTATTGTCACACCTGTAGCAGCGCCTGGACCGCCGCGGAGACGGGGAAGGTGTGCCAGCCGCTGCGGCGCGTGTCCACGGTCTTCTCCGACAGCGGGACGTCCCGCGGCGAGGACTGGCGCCCGCTGGGCAGCCGGCCCCCCCCGCCACCCCCCCGCTGCTGCTGGAAGAGGCTGATGGTGACTTTGGCTCGGCTGCGATTGGTCTTGGCGAGGCGAAGGAAGAGCCAGACGTTGGCCTGCTCCACCAGAGACAGGTCGCCTCCTTCTTTAGAGAGCACGAAGTGGACCGAGCCGGGAGAGTCCCCTGAGACAGACACAAAGACACGTATAGGGTCAGGATGAGACAGACACAAAGACACGTATAGGGTCGGGATGAGACAGACACAAAGACACGTATATGGTCGGGATGAGACAGACACAAAGACACGTATAGGGTCGGGATGAGACAGACACAAAGACACGTATAGGGTCGGGATGAGACAGACACAAAGACACGTATAGGGTCAGGATGAGACAGACACAAAGACACGTTTAGGGTCGGGAGGAGACAGACACAAAGACACATATAGGGTCAGGATGAGACAGACACAAAGACACGTTTAGGGTCGGGATGAGACAAAAAAAAGACACGTTTAGGGTCGGGATGAGACAGACACAAAGACACGTATAGGGTAGGGATGAGACAGACACAAAGACACGTATAGGGTCGGGATGAGACAGACACAAAGACACATATAGGGTCGGGATGAGACAGACACAAAGACATGTATATGGTCGGGATGAGACAGACACAAAGACACGTTTAGGGTCGGGAGGAGACAGACACAAAGACACGTATATGGTTGGGATGAGACAGACACAAAGACACATATAGGGTCAGGATGAGACAGACACAAAGACACGTATAGGGTCGGGATGAGACAAAAAAAAAGACACGTTTAGGGTCGGGATGAGACAGACACAAAGACACGTATGGGGTAGGGATGAGACAGACACAAAGACACGTATAGGGTCGGGATGAGACAGACACAAAGACACATATAGGGTCGGGATGAGACAGACACAAAGACACGTATATGGTCGGGATGAGACAGACACAAAGACACGTATAGGGTCGGGATGAGACAGACACAAAGACACGTATAGGGTCACAGACACAAAGACACGTATAGGGTCAGGATGAGACAGACACAAAGACACGTATAGGGTCGGGATGAGACAGACACAAAGACACGTATAGGGTCAGGATGAGACAGACACAAAGACACGTATAGGGTCACAGACACAAAGACACGTATAGGGTCAGGATGAGACAGACACAAAGACACGTATAGGGTCACAGACACAAAGACACGTATAGGGTCAGGATGAGACAGACACAAAGACACGTATAGGGTCAGGATGAGACAGACACAAAGACACGTATAGGGTCAGGATGAGACAGACACAAAGACATGTATAGGGTCGGGATGAGACAGACACAAAGACACGTATAGGGTCGGGATGAGACAGACACAAAGACACGTATAGGGTCGGGATGAGACAGACACAAAGACACGTATAGGGTCAGGATGAGACAGACACAAAGACACGTATAGGGTCGGGATGAGACAGACACAAAGACACGTATAGGGTCGGGATGAGACAGACACAAAGACACGTATAGGGTCGGGATGAGACAGACACAAAGACACGTATATGGTCGGGATGAGACAGACACAAAGACACGTATAGGGTCGGGATGAGACAGACACAAAGACACGTATAGGGTCGGGAGGAGACAGACACAAAGACACGTATATGGTCGGGATGAGACAGACACAAAGACACGTATAGGGTCGGGATGAGACAGACACAAAGACACGTATAGGGTCGAGATGAGACAGACACAAAGACACGTATAGGGTCAGGATGAGACAGACACAAAGACACGATAGGGTCGGGATGAGACAGACACAAAGACACGACAGACACAAAGACACGTAGGGGTCACAGACACAAAGACACGATAGGGTCAGGATGAGACAGACACAAAGACACGTATAGGGTCAGGATGAGACAGACACAAAGACACGTCAGGATGAGACAGACAGACACGATAGGGTCAGGATGAGACAGACACAAAGACACGTATATGGTCGGGATGAGACAGACACAAAGACACGTATAGGGTCAGGATGAGACAGACACAAAGACACGTATAGGGTCAGGATGAGACAGACACAAAGACACGTATAGGGTCAGGATGAGACAGACACAAAGACACGATAGGGTCGGGATGAGACAGACACAAAGACACGATAGGGTAGGGATGAGACAGACACAAAGACACGTATAGGGTCGGGATGAGACAGACACAAAGACACATATAGGGTCAGGATGAGACAGACACAAAGACACGTATATGGGTCGGGATGAGACAGACACAAACACGACAGGGTCAGGATGAGACAGACACAAAGACACGTTTAGGGTCGGGATGAGACAGACACAAAGACACATATAGGGTCAGGATGAGACAGACACAAAGACACGTTTAGGGTCGGGATGAGACAGACACAAAGACACGTATAGGGTCGGGATGAGACAGACACAAAGACACGTATAGGGTCGGG
Source organism: Perca flavescens (assembly GCF_004354835.1). NCBI lineage: Eukaryota > Metazoa > Chordata > Actinopteri > Perciformes > Percidae > Perca > Perca flavescens. The sequence continues at coordinate 27,874,388 of NC_041352.1, forward strand.
ATGAGACAGACACAAAGACACGACGGGATGAGACAGACACAAAGACACGTATAGGGTCGGGATGAGACAGACACAAAGACACGTATAGGGTCAGGATGAGACAGACACAAAGACACATATAGGGTCAGGATGAGACAGACACAAAGACACATATAGGGTCAGGATGAGACAGACACAAAGACACGTATAGGGTCAGGACAACCACAGCATCATGATGTCATACTACAGCACCCACAATCTGTTAACAGTGTTAACACTGGTCTCACACTGTCTTCTTGGACAATTATGTACAATAATTACTCATCACTTACGTATTTATGTGTGTGTGTGTGTGTGTGTGTGTGTGTGTGTGTGTGTGTGTGTGTGTGTGTGAAACATCCTGGTCTCTGATTCGCTAAAATATATTTCAAGTCATAAATAATGTCATAAATCAGTGCATGTGTGTGTCTGTCTGTGTGTCTGTGTGTGTGTCTCTAGTGTGTGTGTATATATGTGTGTGTGTCTGTCTCTGTGTGTGTGTGTGTGTGTGTGTGTGTGTCTGTGTGTGTGTGTGTGTGTGTGTGTGTGTGTGTGTATATGTATGTATATGTGTGTTTTAGGCTGACAAAAAAGACACACGGTGAGTGTGGTCACATCTGAGCTACAGTCCTCTACACACACACACACTTCACATCATTATGTTAGCATCTCCAACATGACCTCACACACACACACACACACACACACACACACACACACACACTGACTCGGCAGCAGTGGTCGGAGGTTTTGGAGCCAGTTAATGGTTCCAACCGGAGCAGACAGGATTTACGGTGACGCGTCACCAAGACACGGATGAAGAGTAAGTCTTCTGCTCGGTGAAGGAACGTTTGAAAGCTGCGAGTCAGCAGTCTCCTGAGACAGTTTCTGGATTGTGACAAAAACGCTGAAAAAAAAACGACAAAAAGGCACACAGGAAAACCACATACAGTACAAGCCAAACGTTTGGACACACCTTCTCATTCAATGCGTTTCCTTTTTATTTTCATGACTAT
>NC_041352.1:27900421-27905421 GCF_004354835.1 Perca flavescens
AATCTTAACAAAGCGAAAAAAAAAAAAGTTCTCTATGTTCTTGTAGCCTTTCGCGGAGTTATTGGCTCTTCTTCCGATGCTTTTGGCAACAGTAATCCATTCTGGGCTTTTTCCGAATGTTTTCTGACGACTTTTCCACACGGTTTTCATACCTCTTCTGACATTTGTCGCCTTTTGATGTCGAAGGTATTTCTTTCCAGGTTTTTTTTTTTTTGCTGTATTCAAGTTTTTGTTTCTCTTTTTCAAGTTTGCGTTGAATTTTTCAAGATTTTTTTGCTAGTTTTTTAATGTCTGGGGTAAAGCTGAGCAATTTTATCGATTCTGCGATACAAATCGATATTTTATTCCCCAAGAAAGTATCGATTTTTATGCCGCGAGTAAGTCCCATGTGTGTGTGTGTGTGTGTGTGTGTGTGTGTTAAAGGTTAAAACACACACACAGCTGAGCCAAGGTGTGTGTGTGTGTGTGTGTGTGTGTGTGTGTGTGTGTGTGTGTGTGTGTGTGTGTGTGTTAAAGGTTAAAACACACACACAGCTGAGCCGAGGTGTGTGTGTGTGTGTGTGTGTGTGTGTGTGTGTGTGTGTGTGTGTGTGTGTGTGTTAAAAAAACACACACACAGCTGAGCCAAGGTGTGTGTGTGTGTGTGTGTGTGTGTGTGTGTGTGTGTGTGTGTGTGTGTGTGTGTGTGTGTGTGTGTTGAGGGTAAAAAACACACACACAGCTGAGCCGAGTGTGTGTGTGTGTGTGTGTGTGTGTGTGTGTGTGTGTGTGTGTGTTAAAGGTTAAAACACACACACAGCTGAGCTGAGCTGAGGTGTGTGTGTGTGTGTGTGTGTGTGTGTGTGTGTGTGTGTGTGTGTGTGTGTGTGTGTGTGTGTGTGTTAAAGGTTAACCCCTTTGACGCCTGAATTTATTCACAATTATATAAACAAAATATTATGTGTGTTTCTGGCTCCAAGTTGATGCTAAATTAAGTTGAGATTGTTAATTTGTCTATAGCATATGGAATAGATATACATTTAGGTATGATGCAAATTAGCGACAACAGGCATTATGGTAAAATTCTTTACAAAATGGTAAAATTAATAAAACACATAGTAGATTTCATTTATGTCACAAAGTTGTTAGAACTTCTAAACTGTAAATGACAAATACATGGATCTTGACAACGGCAAGAAAGAAAACACTCTCCTACTCCCTAACATTGACAGTAGTAGGGGTAGGGTTAGGGTTAGGGTTAGGGTTAGGGGTAGGGGTAGGGGTAGGGTTAGGGTTAATTTTGCTTACTTGAAACGGATATATCTCCCACTCTGACCGGTCCTACGAGAAACCAGTGCATGCAAAAGGTTCCTAGGTATGTATCGCATGTAAACAAACCGGCATTGGGGGGGAATACACCCACGCTATCTCGCCTGCAGTCGGAATTGAAGGTGTTTGATGCAAATTAGTTTACCGAGTAAACTAATTACCGAGTTACCATCGGCGGCTGGTGCAGATGAACTCACGCTGGTCTCTTTTCTGTAAATAGTCTCCAATTAAACCTTGGTGAGTAGAAAGTCAATACTTATCAATGCATCACCTGTGTAGACCGGCATCAACATGTAGAAAGCGATATTTCAATCTGCTCAGTCCACCGCGCTGTTTTACGCATACACAGCTCTACTCTGCAAATAGAGAATTTTTACCAACAAGCTAAAACAAAAGCTGTCGTAAAAAGGTTTGTAGTCTAACTGTTTATCTTAGGTTGCCGGGAATCTGGACATTTTGACAAATTCTTGTAAACCTCACTGCTGGCTGAACAAACCAAACCCTCCGCTAGAGCGGTAAATCTATGGAGACCAAAACAGATACATGTGGTTACTTGATATGCACGTGAATGACGCGATCGTTATGTTCAGTGATGATGATGATGATGATGATGGTTGTATTATTTTGCAACAACATCGTTTCATTGCAAATGAGGCATACATGACGAGTGCATAGCCTGCTTGTCAGTCATTCATCATTAAAGCTGGGCTTCTGGCTTTTCCACGTCAACTTTTCCCTTCAGCCTCTTTGACAGTGACATGTTTACCTGACAACAGCTGTTTCTTTCTGCAAGCATTTTCCACCAATCAGGACGCTGCATACTACAATAATGTTTCCATAATCACAGACTTTAACCATCACTCCTCAGTGAACTGCCTCCTAGTCTGAGATCATTTTCTAGTTAAAGAGCCACTTATCATTATGGAGTTTCCATGTTTTTTAGGAGTTTGCTCACACTAATACATTTTTTTTTTAAATTCAGTAAGAAAGTGAAAAAGAATAGGCGTATTAGGTATAAATTCATTTTATTTTATTTTATTTGAAAGTCCGGCCGCCACAGTGCTTAGAAAAATTCTGAAAGAAATGTAGTTGATGGTCCCTGCTGTAGACTCTGTCCAGTCAGAGACATATATTGTGTAAATGATGTTTTCAGTTCAATTAATTAAATCCAAGTAAATGGAACACTCACAAGATGTCACCAAAATCACTCGGTCCCCTTTCAGAAAATGATGTAAGTGTATCGAATTATATCGAATTGTATCGAATCGTATCGTTGGCTGAATATCGTGATATATATCGTATCGTGAGCTGAATATCGTGTATCGTATCGTGAGATTAGTGTATCGCTACAGCCCTAGTCCGGGGACCTCTTTAACCCAAAGTTACAGCTTTGGGGGAAAAGAAGCAAAGTTATTTTAAAACCCTCAAACATTCGGAGCTTTTTACAAATGTTTATAAAGTTTTTTTTTGGATAATTTTTGTCTATTTTTTTCACGTTTGTTTCAAGTTTTTTTTCAAGTTTTTTTTTCCAAGTTTTTTTTCAAGTTTTTTCAAGTTTTTTTTCAAGTTTTTTCTACACGTTTTGTGCCTTTTCTGCCATTTTTTTTGAAGGTTTTTTCACTGTATTTTAGTTTTTGTCTCTCTTTTTCGAGTTTGTTTTGATGTTTTTGTCACTTTTTTACAGTTTTCTTCGATTGCTAGACGACAGTGGGCACAACTGGAGTCACGTGTGCAAAACTCTAACTCCAGTCTACACAGCAGCAGTTCATGTGGACCAGACTCTAGTTGGTTTCTCATCGCTTGAACACAGTTTTCTAAACTCTACACACTTATCCCATGACTTTAACCACAACCTGCACAACACTGTAGATTTACAGCACTTTGTTCAGATGCTAACACACTGCTGTCAACACTGTTAACCACACATTCAAAACAGAATAGATTTCAGTCTGGTGCCTATCAAACACTGCTGATTGAAATTTTAGCTGAAAGCCTAAGCAGGTGTCTAGTTTTAGACTAGTTAGTGAACATATATGGTATTTATATAGAGAAAGCTCAGAAAGTCTTTTTTTGTACACAAACACCAAATAAGAATGAAACAATTCTACACTGAACTGTTCGAGAGAAACAGGTAAAAGAGCAAAGATACCAACATGTCCAGGTAAGATGTCTGAGGTTATGTACACAGCTATAAAAAAAGTGAACAACACTATATCTTTACAATAGTAAAACTGTGTTCTTACTGTTTTTCAGAAAGTAATGGAGGTGAAAGCAATAGAAACACCACATTGATTAGTATTTAGAGATGATGCAGACATCCAATGTGATGAAGAAAACCTGCCACATGATGCTGGAGAGAGGCAGGATTAGTCACACTATTCTTTGGTATTGTTATGTATGTACCTTTAGTGTTTTTACCCAGTAATTCCATAAATTACTAGAGACAAAATACTATATTGAAGCAAACTGCTGCTTTTCATTCCTTCTTGTTTACCTTACGTTAAATTAGTATATTATAAAATCTATATCCATTCTGTTAAGAAACTATTGAGTAGTGTGAAGTCACTCAAATTGTTCAAACTGTAAAGATGAAAAGTTTTCTGTATTGGTGTTTGATGCTAGTGTTTTTACCCTCAGTGTGTTCTGAGTGACAGTGTGAGTGTGTGTGTGTGTGTGTGTGTGTGTGTGTGTGTGTGTGTGTGTTATCTCAGTGAGGCCTGTGCATAGTGTTTTGCTGCACTAAGCTTGTTTTGAGATGTGTGTGTTAAGAGTTGTGTTGCTTTGAATGAGTTTTGCAGCTGATATGAACTGTTCAGCTCAGGTGACTGTTGGTAGTGCAGACTGGAGTTAGAGTTTTGCCCATGGGGCTTCAGTTGTGCCCACTGCTGTTTAGCAATCAAAAAATACTGTAATGTCTGGGGACCTCCCAAGATAGTTGGACATCTCAACCCCCAAATGTTGAACCCAAAGTTTTGGGGGAAAAGTCAGATAGTTATTTTAAAACCCCCAATTACGAATGTCTTTAAAAGGTTTTTTTGAACGATTTTTCCTTACATTTCTCATTCCTTTTCTGACATTTGGCGCCTTTTGATGTCAAGGGGTCTTTTTTTAAAGGGTTTTTCGCTGTATTTGAGTTTTTGTCTCTCTATTTATTACTATTTACTATTTTTGTCTCTTTTTCACGTTTGTTTTTGCCTTTTTGGTCACTCTTTTAAATCCATGCAGACATGTTCGAGGACCTCTCGAAATAGTTTGAGATCTCAACCCTTCGGAGGAAACATTCGGGGCTGGAGACCCCCCCTCACCCATGTATCATTAATTGCAGATGAAAGAGTGAATTCATCACTGATTCCTGTATGTGAATAACTTCCTCCACAGCTGCAGCTTCTGCCTTTTTATGGACATGGAGTTGTGACATGAATCAGCTTCTTTTTGCAGTATCATTGTTTATGTGAAAGGATCTTACTCAGCTCTCTGTAAGCTTCTCTAATTTAGAGAAGTACACATTCAGTCTCAGAGTTACAGTTAAAATATCTTCACAGAAAGTCACTTCGGTAGAAGTTAGTCTCCTTTCAAAGCCGCAGAAACATCTGAAAAAGCGCCAAAAAATCAACAAAAAAATGGAAAAAGATATAAATAAAGCGACAAAAACCTTTAAAAAATGACTAAATTGTCAGGGTGCAGCACAAAGT
>NC_041352.1:27907921-27922921 GCF_004354835.1 Perca flavescens
CATTGGTCAACTAACGGCACAACAGTTGTCCAAAAAAGCACAGCAGCACCTTCGTTTCCTGACCCTCAATTTCCACCAAACTGCAGAACGGCTGCAGAGTCGATAGGTTTCCATTAAAGTCAGAAGAGAGCCGAAGTCGCGCCCTTCTACTTCCAGTCCACGGGACCTATCTTGGGCAAATTATTTTTTGATCCCGTTTGAATTGAGCCATGAATTACATATATGATGTTCGTCAATTTAAAAGATACATTTTCAACACAATTTTCCGAATGCCTTGCTACATCTGCTTAATAAACGCTTTCCACACAAACAAACGTACATGTGTCATTTGTATGAGAAAAAAAAATGAGATTTTAACTGGGTCGGGCTCGGACAGAAAAATGCAGCCGATACGCATATTCATTTTTACCCTCTGGCAGGCATTATAGGTCTATACCAGGGGTGTAAAACTCAATTTCACTACGGGCCACATTGGAAATGAGAATAACATCCAGCACCAGACATGTAGAGTTTATTAAAGGTCCAATGGCATGAAAATGTCACTTTATGAGGTTTTTAAACATTAATTTGAGTTCCCCTAGCCTGTCTATGGTCCCCCAGTGGCTAGAAATGGCGATAGGTTCAAGTTCAAGTTCATTTATTCATATAGCACATTTAAACAGCCGCTAGACAGACCAAAGTGCTTTACAGAGCAAGCATATAAAAACATAAAACCAGCAAGACAAAGCATAAAACACAAAATAAAAACAACAAGGCTAAGAGCAACCTTAAAACACTGACTCAAGTATACAAAAGAAGGACCAATCAAAGAGGAAATCAATACGCTAATGAGAATAAGTAGGTTTTTACTCTCCGCTTTAGTCCGGCACGATGGACTACCAGCAGAGCCTGGTCCTGTGATCTAAGGCCTCTGGGAGGAGTGTACGGATGAATGAGTTTGGATAGGTAGTCGGGAGCTAAGTTATGTAAAGATTTGAAGACAAAGAGAAGGATTTTGAAATCTATTCTCTGTCGAACAGACAACCAGTGCAGAGATTTGAGAATGGGGGTGATATGGTCAAATTTGCGACAGTTAAAGACTAACTAAAGACAAACTGAAGACGGGCAATTTGAGAACTAGATATACCACAGTAAAGTGAATTGCAGTAATCTAGCCGGCACGTGATGAATGCATGAGCTGCCATTTCCAGGGTTATCGGGGTGAGAAAGCCTTTGATTTTAGACAAAAGACGAAGTTGGAAAAAAACGGAGCTGATTACCGATGAAATATGTTTATCAAATTTTAAAGACTGGTCCACAAGAACACCCAGGTTCCTCACTTCTGAAGATCTAAAAACAGTAAGACTCCCTGAGTCTAGAGTCTAGGTACACTGGGACCTTTCACTCGGGTTAAAAACAATGACCTCGGTCTTATCGTCATTTAAATTTTGAGCCAGCCATGCCTTCACCTCCTCTAAGCATAGCAGGAGAGAGTTTAACTCGGGTGGGTTATTTCTACTGATTGGCATGTAAATTTGGGTGTTGTCCGCGTAAAAATGAAATGATACATCATATTTCCTTAAAAAAGGGCCCAAAGGCAGCATGTAAAGAGAAAATACTAAGGTCTAATACTAAACCACTAAGGTCTATATAAAAGAGACTTCAGATACAGTATTAGGGGACCACTAAAGTCTATATAAAAGAGACTTCAGATACAGTATTAGGGGACCACTAAAGTCTATATAAAAGAGATACTTCCAGATACAAAGTATTACAGTATTAGGGGACCACTAAGGTCTATATAAAAGAGACTTCAGATACAGTATTAGGGGACCACTAAGGTCTATATAAAAGAGACTTCAGATACAGTTTTAGGGGACCACTAAGGTCTATATAAAAGAGACTTCAGATACAGTATTAGGGGACCACTAAGGTCTATATAAAAGAGACTTCAGATACAGTATTAGGGGACCACTAAGGTCAATATAAAAGAGACTTCAGATACAGTATTAGGGGACCACTAAGGTCTATATAAAAGAGACTTCAGATACAGTATTAGGGGATCACTAAGGTCTATATAAAAGCATCCAAAGAGCATCATGTCATGGGACATGGGTCTTAGGGTCTCCTAAGCCCCTCCCCCCACAAGTGAGAATGAATGTGTGTGCATGAGCAGTGATTGACACACAGTTAGACACCTCCCCTTGGCCCTGATTGGTGCATCTGAACAGGGAGCTGTGGATTTTTGTAAATCACACTCCAGGCTGTAGGTGGAGCCAGAGGAGCTGGATTAATTTTAATTACTTGCTTCATGTAGTTCTGCTGGAACGTAGGGTCAGTTTCAGCAGAAATGACAGAAAGTTATAGTTTAAAAAGTCTGCCTGCTGCACCTTTAATGATGAGAAACTTTAGTTTTTGACCTGAGGTTGAAACCCTGTCTCTCTTTCCCCACGGAGAGATGAAAGAGAAGAAAGCATTTAAAGGGATGTAAGGCAGTGACGCACAGCAGGTTTCCCTCTACGCTTCATATCACACTCACACACACACACACACACACACACACACACACACACACACCAGGTACGCTCCACCTGTCTCTGTGATCTCGGCTGGCATCGATCGGCCGTCTTCACCTGTCAGCTCCATCACATCTCTTCCTTTCCTCTCGTCCTCTGTTCTCTTTCTGCTCATTTGTCTGTTGAATGACCTCTCTCACCCTCTCTCTCTCTCTCCCTTCATTCATCCTTTCCTCCATCTCCTCGTATTCTCCGCAGAAACCCAGAGAGCACTTCTTCAGATCTCTCTCTTTTTGTATCACTCACTTTGTGAATCATCATTCCCCAGAGTGTGTGTGTGTGTGTGTGTGTGTGTGTCTGTGTGTGTGTGTGTCTGTGTGTCTGTGTGTCTCTGTGTGTGTGTGTGTGTGTATGTGTGTGTGTTTGACGACATCACACACACACACACACACACACACACACACACACACACACACACACACACACACACACACACACACACACACACACACACACAGTAAGCCCAGGTGTTAGTTGCGTCTATAAGAAGTTGGAGGTTCAAAGCTTCATTGTTGATCTCTTGCTCCGAGGGAGATGACATCACACACACACACACACACACACACACACTTTTATTGAACCTCTGAAGCCGTCAGATGGAGAAAGTTTAGTCGTTTCTCATCATTAAAAAATGTCACATCTGTGACAAACTTTATATTTTCAGACTGCGGCAGAAAGCAGAAATACCATCGGGGGGGGGATAATAATCAGCGTGGGGCAGTAACCTTCCGTCAGTAACGAGTTGTGTAAGGGATTACAATCAGGGGTGAGAATCACAGGGTGTACTTCACGATATACGGTACGATACGTATAGTTAAAAGGTGCCCTGCCACACAAAACCATTTTTACTTACTATACATCAGGTCCATGTGTGTTTGTGTTATGTGGTGAATGTGAAAAGCTCCTCTGTCAGCTCTATAACAGAAATAAGCAGAGAAATCAGACCAATCACAACAGCTGGTCAGTCTGACATCATACTGCCTGAGCTCATTACTATTCATGAGCTCGCCCAGTTGCGCTGGGTAAAGGATTCTGACAGCCAGGCTCTCACTGGCCAATCAGAGTCAAGCAGCTTAGCTCGTTGAATATTAATGAGAACTGGCACAAATCGAGCCGAGTCTTCCTGCAGGCTTTCTATACCACGCTAGAATGGCTTGAACCAAGGTAACCGAGGTTACAGAGTCCATGGTAGACCTTCAGACATCACCGCAAAGTCATGAAATATGTGTGGCAGGGCACCTTTAAATATAGTACAGGCCAAAAGTTTGGACACACCTTCTCATTCAATGTGTTTCCTTTTTATTTTCATGACTATTTACATTGTAGATTCTCACTGAAGGCATCAAAACTATGAATGAACACATATGGAATTATGTACTTAACAAAAAAGTGTGAAATAACTGAAAACATGTCTTATATTTTAGATTCTTCAAAGTAGCCACCCTTTGCTTTTTTATTAATAAGGGAAATAATTCCACTAATTAACCCTGACAAAGCACACCTGTGAAGGTAAAACCATTTCAGGTGACTACCTCATGAAGCTCATTGAGAGAACACCAAGGGTTTGCAGAGTTATCAAAAAAAGCAAAGGGTGGCTACTTTGAGGAATCTAAAATATAAGACATGTTTTCAGTTATTTCACACTTTTTTGTTAAGTACATAATTCCATATGTGTTCATTCATAGTTTTGATTGAGACTCTACAATGTAAATAGTCATGAAAATAAAGAAAACGCATTGAATGAGAAGGTGTGTCCAAACTTTTGGCCTGTACTATATGTGTTTGGAAGTCTGAAATAGCCGTGAACCTGAGCTGAGTGCAGGTGTGTGCTGTGTGTCCAAAACATCTGCTTTACTGTAAGCTCCTAAATCCTCCCGAAATCTTCCCAGCTCAGGCCTCTGGCCGCACTCGCATACTTTCCTAAATACTTTTCACTCCCAGATAAAAAGGAAACCGGCTTGCTGAGCTGATCTCCGGGGGCTTCGGGAAGAGGGAACGCTGAGAGACTTCATTAGGTTGAATTGAAGCTGTCGGTTTTTTGCAGAAAGGTTGTCATGAAGCTGTTCGCCAAAAGCAATAGTTTACCTCTCTCTAAATTAAAGTGGAACCATGCAGGTTTTATAGCACCTCTTTTTTTAAAGGTATAGTGGAGGATTTTCTTTTTCTGGGTGGATCATCAAGACTATTGGTCCTCCTGGTTGTCAATCATTCTGGTGATATGTTTACGTAAGGCCGTGGTACGTGCTCGTCCCGAGCTTTCAGGTGTATATGTGTGGTGAGCTTGAGCTACGGTTTCAGCCATTCATTGAAGCATTGAAGCTTTTGGGAGAATATAGTTCACACGCTGGCGTGCGCTAAAAGCACAGGTTGGGCTTCCCACTGATGCCTCAGTCGTGAAGTTTCTACTCCGCAGGTAAAGTTTGGCTATTTGGAGAAATCCATTTAAAATCACTGCTAGTAAAAGTTGATGTAAGCTATGATTAGCGATGCTAGCCCTGGCACAAGTCACGCACCGCGCACACACGGTAAACATCTCAATTTGTGAAAAAGTGCAAATCTTCTTTTGGAGAGTAGGCTTGTATGAGCCATGCCGACAGCAACTTGTAAACAGTGCAGAGTTGTTGAGACTGCAGTTAGAAATAGCGCGATTGCAAAATGTCAATAGACCAGAAGGAGCACCACAGTTTGATGTTTCACAGAGTCTTCGTTTGTTGCCTAAATTTGATGAGTCAGATCCAGATACGTACTTTATTTTATTCGTATTGCGGGAGCTAGAGCTTGGTCAGATTTGGTCATGACTATGTTGTTGCAATGTGTACTTACAGGAAAAGCACTTGAGGCTTTTTCAGCACTGAGTGTAGCTGATAGTAAAGTTTATGCTAAAGTTAAATCGACAGTTCTGAAGGTCTACGAGCTTGTGCCGGAGGCATATCGTCAACGCTTTCGTTATAGGGAAAGATTCGTTTGTTAGATTCACAAACCTATTCTGAGTTTGTTCGAGATTTGACTTGACTTAAGCTGCTTCTAACCACTCTTCTCTCTCTCTCTCTGTCTCTCTGCTCCTCCAGGTATGATCCTATTTTGTTTGTTACTTTATAGTTTTACTTAGTTTCCACTCAGTCACTTTCACACACACAGTCTCACTCATCCATGCACTTTACAGACACCTTACATTATGACATTCTCACACCTCATACCTTTTTCTTTGTTTAAAGTTAATATTTTTGGTTTACAATAAAAGTATCTTCTTGATTGGCCTATACCTGTTGTTGGTGTCCCCTCATTCTTTGCCACAGGCCATGAACCGGTTTGTGACACATCAGATAAATTGTTTTCTTCATGACTGAAAGAACGAGATCCAGGGTACAAGCGGTACGAAATGGGTTTCATCGGGAAGGTGGCTGGTGTCTCCCTCACCGAACGTACACACCGCCGCCGACTTGAGCTTCTAAAGTTACCGGAAGTCACACACACTCGTTGAGATTTGCCTGTTTTTAGCCGCAGTTTCAAATTGTGAGATTTGAAATTCAACTATGACAAGGTGAACTTGGTTTTGCATTCCATTAACCCTTTAAAAGCCAGGCGCATTTGGACCTTGGAGCATTGCTGCTATGATGGAGGATTTGCACCGTAATATTTTTATTTGTAATCTTCTGCGTGTGTGTGTGTGTGTGTGTGTGTAACAAGCATAGTGTGCACGAGCCTAGGAGCATTTTACTAATGCTCTGTTAAAATAACAATGAAATGCTGCGTTATTGACTTTAGACCACATTTTTGTTGGTCAATGGTGCGATCACTTCCCGCTGCCTCCAGATAGCAATACTTCCCGAATGCACCTGAACACACCTCCCTGTAAGACCAGCACGCCCAGAATGCACCTGAACACACCTCCCTGTAAGACCAGCATGCCCAGAATGCACCTGGACACCCAGAATGCACCTGAACACACCAGAATGCACCTGAACACACCTCCCTGTAAGACCAGCACACCCAGAATGCACCTGAACACACCTCCCTGTAAGACAGATGGGTTCAGGTGCATTTGCTATTTAAACGACGCGGTGTGCTGGACGGGAAACTGGCAACTGCGCTGGTCTTAAACTAGTAAAGACACTTGGGTCGGACTTTGCACTGCGCCTAGTGCAAGATCGGGCCCTGTATATTTTGTGCTGATGAATGTTTCCAGCTAACGCTACTCCGTGCAGCAACCTGAGCTCCATCTGTTGCAGTCATGAGCGTGTGCAGTGCACGTGTCTACGTGCGTTTTCTCCGCCAGCTGACAGCTGCGCCTGAGCGTGGTGAAATCTGAGTTATGTGGTGAGTCTGTGTTAATGTAAACCGCTTATGTCATCATGTGTGATGCTGAACTTGTAGCTTTGTGGGGACCAAAGAGAGTTTTGAGATTTTTTTTAAAGTGAGGACATTGTGAAGATGGTAGGAGGAGTTTTTGCTAAAAGTTAATTCCAGCTTGTTGTGACAATGAAACAGGAAGCTGTTGCTATTTAAATTAAATTATGCTGATTTCTTCTCTTCTTACGGTAGGTTTCCACCAAGGGGGGGTAAGCTTTGCTTCAGAACTCAAACCTCCTATGGCTCCATTTTGATGCTACCAAGCCATCACCTCCCATCAGCATCCCATTGACTCCCATTCATTCTGACGTCACTTTGACAGAGAATAACTTTACATCTGAAGCGTTTAAAGACTCTATTTGTCTGTTGTTTATTTCTAAAGAAACACAACAATGTATAAAAGGCTCCATTACCTTGTAGCTCACGTTATGGCTCCGTAGCAGACGCTTTTATAACAATAGGCTAACGATTGGGTCATAACCACGAGACTTACTGTCACACAATAGAGGAATTACCGTATAGTACAGGAGAAGCTCACAGGCAGTTTGGACTTCCATTATCTGTTTAGGTTTAATTACTAATGTTAACTAGCATGTTTGTTCTGTCCTCGCTAGACGTGTCACTTCCCTATCCAGCTAGACAGACAGTGAACAGGCGAGATGTTGATTCATGGCTTTTAATCTCATGAATCTTTTCTCATTGATCTTTAACATTGTAAAACTGTAAACACAAAGAAGTCGAACCTCGGGTTGAGGAGGAACAATGCGGATTCCGTCCTGGTCGTGGAACAACGGACCAGCTCTTCACTCTCGCAAGGATCCTGGAGGGAGCCTGGGAGTATGCCCAACCGGTCTACATGTGTTTTGTGGATTTGGAGAAGGCGTATGACTGTGCCTGTGACCTTCAGCACTCACTGGATCGGTTCGCAACCGAGTGTGAAGCGGTTGGGATGAGGATCAGCACCTCTAAATCTGACGCCATGGTTCTCAGCAGGAAACCGATGGAATGCCTTCTCCAGGTAGGGATTGAGTCCTTACCCCAAGTGAAGGAGTTCAAGTACCTTGGGGTTTTGTTCATGCGAGTGAGGGACAATGGAGCGGGAGATTGGTCGGAGAATCGGCGCAGCAGGTGCGGTATTACATTCAATCTATCGCACCGTTGTGACGAAAGAGAGCTGAGCCAGAAGGCAAAGCTCTCGATCTACCGGGTCAGTTTTCGTTCCTACCCTCACCTATGGTCATGAAGGCTGGGTCAGGACCGAAAGAACGAGATCCAGGGTACAAGAGGCTGAAATGGGTTTCCTCAGGAGGGTGGCTGGCGTCTCCCTTAGAGATAGGGGTGAGAAGCTCAGTCATCCGTGAGGAGCTCGGAGTAGAGCCGCTGCGCCGTCAAAGGAGCCAGTTGGAGCCAGTTGAGGTGGTTCGGGCATCTGGTAAGGATGCCCTGGGAGGAGGCCTCGGGAAGACCCAGGACTAGGGGAGGGAGGTCCAGCTGGAGGAGGCCTCGGGAAGACCCAGGACTAGGGGAGGGAGGTCCAGCTGGGAGGAGGCCTCGGGAAGACCCAGGACTAGGTGGAGGGAGGTCCATTATATCTCCAACCTGGTCTGGGGGGATTATATCTCCAACCTGGCCTGGGAACGCCTCGGATCCCCAGTCGGAGCTGGTTAATGTTGCTCGGGAAAGGGAAGTTTGGGGTCCCCTGCTGGAGCTGCTCCCCAGCGACCCGACACGGATAAGCGGACGAAGATGGATGGATGGATGGACGGATGGATAAACACAAAGAAAATACAGCAATTAGAATTGTACATATTATTCAAAGTGCATAACTGACTGAACAGTATTTACTGCCTAAATGAAGCACTTATATACTTAAATTGAAACATTAAATCAACATATTGAGCATTAAACGTTACATTTTCATGTACATTTGATAATTATATTCTTTGTTTTAGGAAATAGCTTGAAATCACGGAGTCCAAATTAACCTAATTAACATAACAAAAGATCGCTAGCATACGGCGCTAACTACTGCCCATGTATTGCACAATCACTTTTCATCACAGATTACACAAGCACTTTACGTTTCACTTTGACTTTAGTCTTTACTGTCAAACTACTAAACATCATATTTACAGTGAATAAGATAAAGTCCCAATAAGAGATGAGACAGGGCTCAACTGTAAAATGGACTAAACATGGTCCTAACTCTGGGGGTTTTATCTTATTCAGTGAATAAGATAAAGTCCCAATAAGAGATTAGAAGGGTATGTTCTCATCTCTTATTGACTAGTCTAACTCTGGGGGTTACAGTGAATAAGATTTAAATTCACTCCCCCAGAATAAGTCCATACATACCCTTCTCATCTCTTATTGGGACTTTATTTATTCCTTTAAGGGTTAGACCCATACATACCAAATCAAACGTGCTCAAACTACTGAACCATTACAATGTTAGTGATCAGTAATTAGCCTGTGTCTATGTTATCTCCTTACATATACCTACGCTCTCCGTCTCTGTAAGATTGGGAATGATTGAGATTTCTCTCGGCACAGCTACCAGAAGACTTCTGATATCCTTCACTGGTCTCGTACAGAGACACGGGGTCTGGGGGTCCATTAATATATATGTCAATGATCGTTGCTATCGTAGCTAGGGCGGTAAAATCTTCCTCCAGAAGAAGAAGAAGAAGAAGAAGAAGAAGTCTCGGTCCGGATCAAGCTGAACAACGGACTGGTTTGGTTTCTAGTGTGGAAGCATTTTTTGGACGGTTCAGAGAGCAGACACGCACACAGAGACACGCACACACACACACACACACAGACACACAGACACACACACACACACACACACACACACACACACACACACACACACACAGACACACACACACACACACACACACACACACACACACACACACACACACACACACACACACACACACACACACACACACACACACACACACACACAGAGACACGCACACACACACACACACACACACACACACACACACACACACACACACACACACACACACACACAGACATGCACACACACACACACACACACACACACACACACACACACACACACACACACACACACAGAGACATGCACACACACACACACACACACACACACACACACACACACACACAGAGACACGCACACACATGCACACACACACACACACACACACACAGACAGACACACACGTACACACAGACACAAACACACACACGCACACAGACATACACACAAACACACACTCACACAAACACACACTCACACACACACACACACACACACACACATAAATGCACACACACACACACACACACACACACACACACACACACACACACCCACACACACCCACGCACATGCATGCACACACACACACACACACACACACACACACACATAGACAGACAGACACACACAAACACACACACATTCTCATCTGGTCTCCCTAAGTGTAAATATATAAAATACATTTGTGTGTGTGTGTGTGTGTGTGTGTGTACATTCTTCATATCTGCTGACAAACCCTAAGTGTGTATATTTGTCGTAGTGTGAGATAACGCAGACAGACAGGTTATATAAGACAGACGGTTTTCTGTTTGTGTATTTTGGGGGGGAAACCTGAGTCTCCATTGTTGCCTCTAATTGTTGCTTTGCACAAACACTCTTTGTCCGAAAACTCCACACTTTGACCAACGTTTGGGTTTTCTGTTTAATTTATCGTGCTATTTATATTGCGTACACTTGAGACCTTGAGTGGAGCAACCATGTTTGCTTTAAACTCAGACGCTCTAAAATAAAAACTCCCTCTTACCCCTCGTCTCTTCTCTCTTCTTCTGCTTCCTCTAGCCAGCGCGGTTGCATAACTGTGCTGTTAAGTTAAAGGTCCCAAGTGTTTACCTTTGATTTAACCGATCCGAGTCGAGGGACAGACACCGTGGTTATGGGACTATGAATGGGCTGCTGCTCCAACGGAAGCACACAGAGAAGCCATAGCACTGCATCTCTGATTACTGATTTAAATTAAGTTAGCCTACTTTTAGGTGCAATAACTTTGACATTGAATGTCAAGTTTGTATTTTAGCAAAAACAAAAAAAGGGTATGTGTCAAAAAACACGTACTGAGTAGGAGTTACATGACATAGGCAAAGTTGTTTACATCTCTGGTTCACCTCAAATAAAGATAAAACCTTTACAGTAATCTCACAAAATCATGTATTCCATAAGTACAGTACAGGCCAAAAGTTTGGACACACCTTCTCATTCAATGCGTTTCCTTTTTTATTTTCATGACTATTTACATTGTAGATTCTCACTGAAGGCATCAAAACTATGAATGAACACATATGGAATTATGTACTTAACAAAAAAGTGTGAAATAACTGAAAACATGTCTTATATTTTAGATTCTTCAAAGTAGCCACCCTTTGCTTTTTTTGATAACTCTGCAAACCCTTGGTGTTCTCTCAATGAGCTTCATGAGGTAGTCACCTGAAATGGTTTTACCTTCACAGGTGTGCCTTGTCAGGGTTCATTAGTGAAATTATTTCCCTTATTAATAAAAAAAGCAAAGGGTGGCTACTTTGAAGAATCTAAAATATAAGACATGTTTTCAGTTATTTCACACTTTTTTGTTAAGTACATAATTCCATATGTGTTCATTCATAGTTTTGATGCCTTCAGTGAGAATCTACAATGTAAATAGTCATGAAAATAAAAAGGAAACGCATTGAATGAGAAGGTGAGTCCAAGCTTTTGGCCTGTACTGTATTTAAAGGTGCCCTGCCACACATATTTCATGACTTTGTGGTGATGTCTGAAGGTCTAACATGGACTCTGTAACCTCGGTTACCTTGGTTCAAGCCATTCTAGCGTGGTATAGAAAGCCTGCAGGAAGACTCGGCTCGATTTGTGCCAGTTCTCATTAATATTCAACGAGCTAAGCTGCTTGACTCTGATTGGCCAGTGAGAGCCTGGCTGTCAGAATCCTTTACCCAGCGCAACTGGGCGAGCACTCATTATTAAGCACTCATAATGTAAAAATAAGCATTTAAAGACTTCTGTGAGACCTATTAGCAGCAACGCTATCTTTAAATAGACCGGCTCTGTTATGAGTTCTATTGTGGGACATTTGAAGCGCTCTTGGGGGCCCCCTCTGGTAGCCACGGGGCCCCTAAGCAGCCGCTTAGTTGGCTTATGGGTCGGGCCGGCTCTGTTTCAGGCTAACGTTTTGTCGCTAGGTAGGCTAACGTTCTCCTGATTGCTCCTGACTTCCATTTTACTTTCTGTCAGTGTGTGAGAGTTTTCATTACGTGAGTGTGTTTGATGAATAAGCAGCGACAGCCTGACCAGGCTTTGAAGCACTCTGATCACAGATTGACTGGTTTAACACAGATGTTGAGGTCACACACACACACACACACACACACACACACACACACCTGGACTTACATCAGTGTGTGACCACAACAAGCTGTCGGCTGTAGTCACTTTCTTTCATGACTCAGCAGAGATCAAACTCACATTTCACCCACAACACCATCAACACACACACTCACACATCAGGCTTTGATGACTCGACACACATCAGACAGCACTCACTCAACCACACACACACACACAGACACACACTCAAACACACACACGCACACACACTCACTCAAACACACACAGACACACACTCACTCAAACACACACACACACACTCACTCAACCACACACGCACAGACACACACACACACACACACACACACACACACACACACACTCACTCAAACACATGCACACACACATACACTCAGACACACAGAGACCCACACACACACACAGAGAAAGACACACACATACAGACACACACATACACACACACACACACACAAATACACACACACACACAGACAGAAACACACACACACACACAGATAGACACACACAGACACACAAACACACACACTGAGACAGACACACACACACACACACACACACACACACACACACAGACAGAGACACACACACACACACCCAGACAGAGACACACAGACACACAAACAGATAGACACACACACACACACACACACACACACACCACAAGTCATTCTGACAGTAAGGATTGTGGGAGATCAAAGGATGACGTCATTCAGAAGGACTTTTCCAAATTATTAATGACCATAAAAGGAATTTGTGTGTGTGTATATGTGTGTCTCTGTGTGTATGTGTCTGTGTGTCTGTGTGTGTGTTTGTTTTTCCAACACCTGTAAAATCCTCCACCAGTGATTAGTCAGCACCGAACTCCCAGCGAGCTGTTTGCCCTGGCTCAGTGTTTGTATGTGTGTGTGTGTGTGTGTGTGTGTGTGTGTGTGTGTGTGTGTGTGTGTGTGTGTGTGTGTGTGTGTGTGTGTGTGTGTGTGTGTGTGTGTGTGTGTGTGTGTGTGTGTCAGACCTACAGGAGATGATTCAGCAGATACTCCTGTTTGAGGTGGGCTGCTTCACCACAACACACACGCTCATTGCCAATGCCGAAACATACTCAAATAAACATCACACACCTTAACATGAAAACACACGCCTACACACACACACACACACACACACACACACACACACACACACACACACACACACACACACACAGCTGGCAGCAGGTTGCCAGTTTAAATTCTTCTGTATAATATAATAGAGCCAAATGTCCAGACACACACACACGCACACGCACACGCACACGCACACACACGCACGCACACACTGTCAGGTTAATGTAGTACAATATTTTCTCTGAAGTACAAGTACACAGTAAGTCAGTAGTATAACGTTGTGTTGTATATTAGGTACTTTATTTTGGGGTAAAATGGTTCTGCCGAAGTCCCGCCCCTTCCGGTGGACCTCATGGGACCTTAAGTCAGAAAAAATATGAACGGTAGCGAATGAGGAAGAGGCAAGTAATTTTTTGATCCCGTTTGAATTGAGCCATGGATTACAAATATAATGTTTGTCAATTCAAAAGATCATTTTTCAACCGAAGAAAGTCTCAGTTAGCCGTAGGTTTGTCGTAGTACCGCTTAGTTTAGTGTGATACCGCTCAGTGGACTACATCTCCCAGTGGACTACATCTCCCAGTGGACTACATCTCCCAGTGGACTACATCTCCCGTTTCACACAATCTACCTCACCTAGCTTGATGCTTGGTTTGCTCGCTAGCTAGCTAGCTTAGCTCTGTTCCACAACACATGTAACGTTATCTTAACTGCTGTGTTTTATCCAGTCAGGTGTTTTCAGCAGAGAAGCAAAAGAACAAAGAGAGATCCTCTGATCATTAGAGTAACGTTACTTCCTGGTACGATACACGGAGACATCGTAGCTTCAGAGAGACGTCATCCATGAAGTTTGTAGTCTTTCTAATTAGGTATTTTCACAGTCTTATACTTCAACAGTTTAACAATAAACAGAGACTTTCTTCGGTTGAAAAATAATGTTATAAATTGACGAACATCATATTTGTAATCCATGGCTCAGTTCAAACGGGATAAAAAAATAATTATTATCTCTCCACTGACCCTC
Source organism: Perca flavescens (assembly GCF_004354835.1). Taxonomy (NCBI): domain Eukaryota; kingdom Metazoa; phylum Chordata; class Actinopteri; order Perciformes; family Percidae; genus Perca; species Perca flavescens. The sequence goes on from NC_041352.1 coordinate 27,922,409, forward strand.
GTTCATATTTTTTCGAAAGACAGGTCCCTTGGACCGGAAGTAGAAGGGCGGGACTTCGGCTCTCTATAATTCGGGTCCTTTAATGTGATTGGTAGAGATACTAATGGGCCTGCAGCGGGGGGGCCTTGACATTTTGGAGAGTTTATTTATAACGCTGTTTTTGACTTCTGGCGCTCGTTTACTATGTTTTTAGTGGAGCTCACGACACTATTTGGTGGGTTTTTTTAGGCACTTTCAGCGCTCGCTTTTGAGCCTTTTTACACTTTCAATTTTGCCGATTTCGACGCTTGCTTGCTCCTTGAACACTAGCACACCCTCTATAACAAGTTCAACCTCCACAGGACAGATACAGAAACATCTGAAGACATAAAGACATGTTGAAAATGGTCTTCGTGCGGCTGACGGTGTTTTCTGCCTCACACAGAGAGAGGTTACTCGTGCACGCAGACAATAAGTCTATAGTCAATATTTATATATAGTCAATATAAGTCTATAGTCAATATTTATATATAG
>NC_041352.1:27927921-27930421 GCF_004354835.1 Perca flavescens
CATGCGCCTGTACATGTTTCTTCTTGAGCAGGGGACCTTGCGTGCGCTGCAGGATTTCAATCCATGACGGCGTAGTGTGTTACCAACCGTTTCTTTTGTAACTGTGGTCCCAGCTGCCTTCAGTTGATTCATCAGTTCCCCCCTTGTGGTTTTGGGATGATTCCTCACCGTTCGCATGATCAGGGACACCCCACGAGGCAAGATCTTGTGTGGAGGCCCAGACCGAGGGAGGTTGGCGGTGGTGTGGTGCTTCTTCCATTTCCTGATAACTGCACCGACAGTTGATCTTTTCTCTCAAGTTGCTTTCCGATTCTCTTGTAGCCCATCCCAGCCTTGTGCAGATCAACAATCTTGTCCCTGATGTCCGTAGAAAGCTCTTTGGTCTTGCCCATGGTAGTGATGTTGGATGCTGGTTGTTTGGGTGTTCACAGGTGTCTTTTATACAGGTAACGAGGTGAGGCAGGTATATTTGATGTAGATAATTGGTTCGGATTGGGACTGTGTCTTAAAGAAAGACTAACTGGCTTGTAGGAGCCAGAATACTTGCTGTTTGTCCAGGGGGTCAAATACTTGTTTTTCCTCATCAGATGGTTATCAATTTTAATAAATTCATATGATGTGATTTTCTGGAATTTTCTTTGGGATTCTGTCTTTCACTGTTAGAATGTACATATGATTAAAATTGTAGATTTTTGCATTCTTTGTAAGTTGGCAAACCTGCAAAATCCGCAAGGGGTCAAATACTTATTTCCCCCACTGTACATACACACAGAGACACATACATACACACAGAGACACATACATACACACAGAGACACACACATACACACAGAGACACACACATAGACACAGAGACACACACATACACTCAGAGACACACACATACACTCAGAGACACATACATACACTCAGAGACACATACATACAATCAGAGACACTACATACACACAGAGACACATACATACACACAGAGACACATACATACACACAGAGACACATACATACACACAGAGACACACACATACACTCAGAGACACACACATACACTCAGAGACACACACATACACTCAGAGACACATACATACACTCAGAGACACATATATACAATCAGAGACACTACATACACACAGAGACACATACATACACACAGAGACACATACATACACACAGAGACACACACATACACTCAGAGACACACACATACACTCAGAGACACATACATACACACAGAGACACACACATACACACAGAGACACACACATACACTCAGAGACACACACATACACTCAGAGACACATACATACACACAGAGACACACACATACACACAGAGACACATATATACACACAGAGACACACATACACTCAGAGACACACACATACACTCAGAGACACATACATACACTCAGAGACACACACATACACACAGAGACACATACATACACACAGAGACACACACATACACACAGACACACACATACACACAGAGACACACATACACACAGAGACACACACATACACACAGACACATACATACACACAGACACACACATACACACAGAGACACACACATAGACACAGAGACACACACATACACTCAGAGACACACACATACACTCAGAGACACATACATACACTCAGAGACACATACATACAATCAGAGACACTACATACACACAGAGACACATACATACACACAGAGACACATACATACACACAGAGACACATACATACACACAGAGACACACATACACTCAGAGACACACACATACACTCAGAGACACACACATACACTCAGAGACACATACATACACTCAGAGACACACACATACACTCAGAGACACACACATACACTCAGAGACACACACATACACTCAGAGACACATACATACACTCAGAGACACATACATACAATCAGAGACACTACATACACACAGAGACACATACATACACACAGAGACACATACATACACACAGACACACACATACACTCAGAGACACACACATACACTCAGAGACACATACATACACACAGAGACACACACATACACACAGAGACACACACATACACTCAGAGACACACACATACACTCAGAGACACATACATACACACAGACACACACATACACACAGAGACACATACATACACACAGAGACACACACATACACTCAGAGACACACACATACACTCAGAGACACATACATACACTCAGGACACACACATACACACACAGACACATATATACACACAGAGACACACACATACACACAGAGACACACACATACACACAGGACACACACATACACACAGAGACACACACATACACACAGGACACATATATACACACAGGACACACACACATACACACAGACACACACATAGACACAGAGACACACACATACACTCAGAGACACACACATACACTCAGAGACACATATATACACTCAGAGACACATACATACAATCAGGACACTACATACACACAGACACACATATATAC
>NC_041352.1:27935421-27937921 GCF_004354835.1 Perca flavescens
CCACTTTACAGTACTTTTTGCACATGTTCTGTTGTTTTTGCCTGTTGTTTTGGTTGTTTGGTTGAAAAACTGCTGCTGTTACAAGTGAATTTCCCCATTGTGGGATGAATAAAGTGTTATCTAATCTAATCTATTGAATCATCAGATGGACTTTTATTGCTACGTCTTGTCTTTAAAGTCCACGTATAGAGACCTAAACAAACTCCCAGAAACCATAGAGGAACCATAACGAGCTCTCTGGTGGTCACGTAGAGATGTTAAGGGACCCTTGAATGTCCTGAGTCTCGGACGAGAATGTCTCGTGTCCGGTACGGAGACATTTAACGAGTTTAGAGGCCTGATGAAGAGCTCGTTGGAGTTTCTGAGGTTCTGGCTGCAGGACGAGTGGCCACATGGGATCAGTTCTCAGTTCTTTACACAATTAAAAACTGTAATCCCCGAAAATCTGAGGAAATATTTATGGTTCAGATCACATTACAGCAGAGAGAGGGAGGAAGGAAGGTAGAGAGAGGGAGGGCAGGGAGAGAGAGAGATATTCAGCTGAGTTTCTTCGCGGCTGAAGTTCATTTCAGTTCATGGTGTGAACTTCTGTGTCGTCTGATAGCACTGCTGTGTGTGTGTGTGTGTGTGTGTGTGTGTGTGTGTGTGTGTGTGTGTGTGTGTGTGTGTGTGTGTGTGTGTGTGTGTGTGTGTGTGTGTGTGTGTCGTCTGTTAGCGCTGCACCTTGAGGCTGGAAAAATCCAATCTTTCATATTGCGATGGAGTCAGTGAGAGGCTCTCTCTCTCTTTAGAGGTGATCTGTGTGTGTGTGTGTGTGTGTGTGTGTCTGTCTCTGTGTGTGTATGTGTGTGTGTCTGTGTGTGTCTGTCTCTGTGTGTGTGTGTGTGTGTGTGTGTCCCTCTTTAGAGAGGTGATCTTTCAGCACCTCTCCCCATCTCGCCTCCTTTACATTCATCTCATCTTCTCCTTTTCTCTCTCACTCCTTCCTTAAGGTCACAGCTACATGTAGCAGTCGCTTCAAACCTGTCTGTCTGTGTGTGTGTGTGTGTGTGTGTGTGTGTGTGTGTGTGTGTGTGTGTGTGTGTGTGTGTGTGTGTGTGTGTCTGTGTGTCTGTCTGTGTGTCTGTGTGTGTGTGTGTGTGTGTGTGTGTGTGTGTGTGTGTGTGTGTGTGTGTGTGTGTGTGTGTGTGTGTGTGTGTGTGTGTGTGTGTGTGTGTGTGTGTGTGTGTGTGTGTGTCTGTCTGTCTGTCTGTCTGTCTGTCTGTCTGTCTGTCTGTGTGTGTGTGTGTGTGTGTGTGTGTGTGTGTGTGTGTGTGTGTTTTCCTCTGTAGCGGTTCAGTAAGTTGGTCTGCAGAGAGGAGTCACGTCTCCTCTGAATCTGAATCGCTTTTTCTTTTTTCTTTTTTTGGTCGATGATTTGCTCGCAGCGACCTGAGATGACCGCAGGCTGGACAAACACCTGAGAGAGAGAGAGGGAGAGAGAGAGAGAGAGAGAGAGAGAGAGAGAGAGAGAGAGAGAGAGAGAGAGAGAGAGAGGAGAGAGAGAGAGAGAGAGAGAGAGAGAGAGAGAGGAGAGAGAGAGAGAGAGAGAGAGAGAGAGAGAGAGAGAGAGAGAGAGAGAGAGAGAGAGAGAGAGAGAGAGAGAGAGAGAGGAGAGAGAGAGAGAGGAGAGAGACAGAGAGAGAGAGAGAGAGAGAGACAGAGAGAGGGAGAGGGAGAGAGAGAGAGAGAGAGAGAGAGAGAGAGAGAGGGAGAGAGAGAGAGAGAGAGAGAGAGAGAGAGAGAGAGAGAGAGAGAGAGAGAGAGAGAGAGAGAGACAGAGAGAGAGAGAGAGAGAGAGAGAGAGAGAGAGAGAGAGACAGAGAGAGGAGAGAGAGAGAGAGAGAGAGAGAGAGAGAGAGAGAGAGACATCTTAGTCTCTTTTCTCGTTGTCGTTTAGTTTTGCTTTTCTTTCACATGGATTTCCAAAAGCAGCACAACAGTTCATCTCTCTGAGTCCTGGTCAGTAGTCACAGTGGGGGGGTCTTGCTGTCCTCCCCCAGCGACGTTTTGAGCGTCAAATACTCCACTTCCTGCATTCTGACACACTCATGCACCAAATTACGATGGAAAAACCTTTAGTAAAAACGAATGCTTAGACCAAAGCCTCAATACCTAAACGTCTTGTAGCATACCTTAAACACAGTGTAACCTTACCTTAAACACAGTGTAACCTTACCTTAAACACAGTGTAACCTTACCTTAAACACAGTGTAACCTTACCTTAAACACAGTGTAACCATACCTTAAACACAGTGTAACCTTAAACACAGTGTAACCTTACCTTAAACACAGTGTAACCATACCTTAAACACAGTGTAACCTTACCTTAAACACAGTGTAACCATACCTTAAACACAGTGTAACCTTACCTTAAACACAGTGTAACCATACCTTAAACACAGTGTAACTATACCTTAAACACAGTGTAACCTTACCTTAAACACAGTGTAACCATACC
>NC_041352.1:27947921-27973756 GCF_004354835.1 Perca flavescens
GCTGCCTTGCCTTCGTCCGTGGCTGAGAGTTCATCTGTGGCTGAGAGTTCGTCCGCGGTTTTTATGATATTACGATATCCAAAATCTAAGAAGATATCTAGTCAGACATCATAGTGAAAAGTAAAAGTTTTTTTTGAATCATTTTTAACTGCACTTTAATGTTTTAATTAATTATTTAATTGTTTTCTAACTGCTCTTTAATGTTTTATGTAAAGCACTTTGAATCGCCCTGTTGCTGAAATGTGCTATACAAATAAAGCTGCCTTGCCTAGTCTCATATCACGATATCAATATTATATCGATATATTGCCCAGCTCTATTCTGAACTTTAAGATACATCGCTTGGACAAATAAAAAAAAATAAAAAAAGACCAACTCACTCCCCTTCAGCACTGTGATCTCCCTGCTACTCTCCTCCTCCTCTGGTGGTCAGCATCAGAGTGAGAAGTCTAGTGATGGAGATCACAGCCAGCCTCTCTCTGGCCCCCCAAATGACGAGAACCAGCCCGTGAGGCTCCTCGTGGAGCAGCTGTACGTCCAACCGAGAGATGAAGTCCCTGAGAGACCTCAGCGTCTGCAGCAGTCTGCCGGTGATTATTCTGAGGACTCCTTCCATCGTTGAGTTAGATCGGACTTTAACACGAATGATCGGTCCACCTCTGACAGAAGGCTGAGTGTCCAACCGAAGGCTCTCTTCTCTCTTCTGTCTCCTCTTCTGTCTCCTCTTCGCTCCTCTGTCTCCTCTTCTCTCCTCTGTCTTCTCTCTTGTATATATGTGTGTCTAGAGTGGGTGGAGCCACGACAGAATATCCGACCACAGCTGTATATCCGACTACAGGCTGAGAATCCGACTACATCCTTCTCGGATTGTCCTTCTGCTCGGATTGTGCTCCTTCTCGGATTGTCCTTCTACTCGGATTGTGGGCTGTCTGACTGCCGTCTCCTCCTCCTCAGGCTGTCAGACTGTCCACCTCCTCCTCCTCCTCAGACTGTCCACCTCCTCCTCAGACTTCTTTTTTGATTTTTTTTTGTTGGTTTTTGACACTTTTGTCCAGATTTTTTTGGGAGGTTTTGAGGAGAAAAAATCTTAAAAAGTGAAAAGTGAAAAAATGGAAATAACAGAAACTTTTTTAGTTTATACTCACCTCCTTTCATCTAACACCTCCTGCTCCTCCTCCTCCTCAGGCTGTCTGACTACCTTAAGATACATCGGCTGGACACATTTCTAAAAAAACCGACCAATTCCCTCCCCTTCAGCACTGTGATCTCCCTGCTACTCTCCTCCTCCTCTGGTGGTCAGCATCAGCGTGAGCAGTCTAGTGATGGAGATCACAGCCAGCCTCTCTCTGGCCCCCCAAATGAGGAGAACCAGCCCGTGAGGCTCCTCGTGGAGCAGCTGTACAAAAGGCATCAGAATAAAGGCTGAACATCCGACTACAGGCTGAGCATCCGACTACAGGCTGAGCATCCGACTGAAGGCTGAGCATCCGACTGAGCATCCGACTACATCCTTCTGGGAGTGTGCTCCTATACTCAGATTGTGCTTCTACTCGGATTGTGCTTCTACTCGGATTGTGCTTCTACTCGGATTGTGTTCCTACTCGGATTGTGCTCCTACTCGGATTGTGCTCCTTCTCGGATTGTGCTTCTACTCAGATTGTGCTCCTACTCGGATTGTGCTTCTACTCGGATTGTGCTTCTACTCGGATTGTGCTCCTACTCGGATTGTGCTTCTACTCGGATTGTGTTCCTACTCGGATTGTGCTCCTTCTCGGATTGTGCTTCTACTCGGATTGTGCTCCTTCTCGGATTGTGCTCCTATACTCGGATTGTGCTCCTATACTCGGATTTTGCTCCTACTTGGATTGTGCTCCTTCTCGGATTGTGCTCCTACTCGGATTGTGCTCCTATACTCGGATTGTGCTCCTTCTCGGATTGTGCTTCTACTTGGATTGTGGGCTGTCTGACTGTCCGTCTCCTCCTCCTCAGGCTGTCTGACTGTCCACCTCCTCCTCAGACTTCCTTTTTGAGTTTTTTTTGTTGGTTTTTGACACTTTTGTCCAGATGTTTTTTGGAGGTTTTGAGGAGAAAAAATCTTAAAAAGTGAAAAGTGAAAAAAAGGAAATAACAGAAACGTTTTTAGTTTATACTCACCTCCTTTCATCTAACACCTCCTCCTCCTCCTCCTCAGGCTGTCTGACTACCTTAAGATACATCGGCTGGACACATTTCTAAAAAAAGAGACCAATTCCCTCCCCTTCAGCCCTGCTACTCTCCTCCTCCTCTGGTGGTCAGCATCAGCGTGAGCAGTCTAGTGATGGAGATCACAGCCAGCCTCTCTCTGGCCCCCCAAATGAGGAGAACCAGCCCGTGAGGCTCCTTGTGGAGCAGCTGTACAAAAGGCATCAGAATAAAGGCTTAGCATCCGACTACAGGCTGAGCATCCGACTGAAGGCTGAGCATCCGACTGAGCATCAGACTACATCCTTCTCGGATTGTGCTCCAATACTCAGATTGTGCTCCTACTCGGATTGTGCTTCTACTCGGATTGTGCTCCTTCTCCGATTGTGCTCCTACTCGGATTGTGCTCCTTCTCGGATTGTGCTCCTATACTCGGATTTGCTCCTACTCGGATTGTGCTTCTACTCGGATTGTGCTCCTTTTCGGATTGTGCTCCTATACTCGGATTGTGCTCCTATACTCGGATTTCCTCCTACTCGGATTGTGATCCTACTCGGATTGTGCTTCTACTCGGATTGTGCTCCTTCTCGGATTGTGCTTCTACTCGGATTGTGGACTGTCTGACTGTCCGTCTCCTCCTCAGACTTCTTTTTTGAGTTTTTTTTGTTGGTTTTTGACACTTTTGTCCAGATGTTTTTTCGAGGTTTTGAGGAGAAAAAATCTTAAAAAGTGAAAAGTGAAAAAATGGAAATAACAGAAACGTTTTTAGTTTATACTCACCTCCTTTGATCTAACACCTCCTCCTCCTCCTCCTCAGGCTGTCTGACTACCTTAAGATACATCGGCTGGACACATTTCTAAAAAAAGAATCTCGGATTGTGCTCCTACTCGGATTGTGCTTCTACTCAGACTGTGCTCCTTCTCGGATTGTGCTTCTACTCGGATTTGCTCCTACTCGGATTGTGCTTCTACTCGGATTGTGCTCCTTCTCGGATTGTGCTCCTATACTCGGATTGTGCTCCTATACTCGGATTGTGCTCCTACTCGGATTGTGCTCCTCCTCGGATTGTGCTCCTCCTCGGATTGTGCTCCTATACTCGGATTGTGCTCCTATACTCGGATTGTGCTCCTACTCGGATTGTGCTCCTACTCGGATTGTGCTTCTACTCGGATTGTGCTCCTTCTCGGATTGTGCTCCTACACGGATTGTGCTCCTATACTCGGATTGTGCTTCTACTCGGATTGTGGGCTGTCTGACTGTCCGTCTCCTCCTCCTGAGGCTGTCAGACTTTCCACCTCCTCCTCCTCAGACTGTCCACCTCTTCCTCAGACTTCTTTTTTGAGTTTTTTTGTTGGTTTTTGACACTTTTATCTAGATGTTTTTTGGAGGTTATGAGGACAAAAAATCTTAAAAAGTGAAAAGTGAAAAAATGGAAATAACACAAACGTTTTTAGTTTATACTCACCTCCTTTCATCTAACACCTCCTCCTCCTCCTCCTCCTCAGGTTGTCTGACTACCTTAAGATACATCGGCTGGACACATTTCTAAAAAAAGAGACCAATTCCCTCCCCTTCAGCACTGTGATCTCCCTGCTACTCTCCTCCTCCTCTGGTGGTCAGCATCAGCGTGAGCAGTCTAGTGATGGAGATCACAGCCAGCCTCTCTCTGGCCCCCCAAATGAGGAGAACCAGCCCGTGAGGCTCCTCGTGGAGCAGCTGTTCAAAAGGCATCAGAATAAAGGCTTAGCATCCGACTACAGGCTGAGCATCCGACTACATCCTTCTCGGATTGTGCTCCTATACTCGGATTGTGCTTCTACTCGGCTTGTGCTCCTTCTCGGATTGTGCTCCTACTCGGATTGTGCTCCTTCTCGGATTGTGCTCCTTCTCGGATTGTGCTCCTATACTCGGATTTGCTCCTACTCGGATTGTGCTTCTACTCGGATTGTGCTCCTTTTCGGATTGTGCTCCTATCCTCAGACTGTGTACCTCTTCCTCAGACTTCTTTTTGAGTTTTTGTTGGTTTTTGACACTTTTGTCGAGATGTTTTTTGGAGGTTTTGAGGAGAAAAAATCTTAAAAAGTGAAAAGTGAAAAAATGGAAATAACAGAAACGTTTTTAGTTTATACTCACCTCCTTTCATCTAACACCTCCTCCTCCTCCTCCTCCTCCTCAGGCTGTCTGACTACCGTAAGATACATCGGCTGGACACATTTCTAAAAAAAGAGACCAATTCCCTCCCCTTCAGCACTGTGATCTCCCTGCTACTCTCCTCCTCCTCTGGTGGTCAGCATCAGCGTGAGCAGTCTAGTGATGGAGATCACAGCCAGCCTCTCTCTGGCCCCCCAAATGAGGAGAACCAGCCCGTGAGGCTCCTCGTGGAGCAGCTGTACAAAAGGCATCAGAATAAAGGCTGAGCATCCGACTACAGGCTGAGCATCCGACTACAGGCTGAGCATCCGACTACATCCTTCTCGGATTGTGCTCCTATACTCGGATTTGCTCCTACTCGGATTGTGCTTCTTCTCGGATTGTGCTCCTACTCGGATTGTGCTCCAATACTCGGATTGTGCTCCTATTCGTATTGTGCTTCTACTCGGATTGTGCTTCTATACTCGGATTGTGCTCCTATACTCGGATTGTGCTCCTATACTCGGACTGTGGGCTGTCTGACTGTCCGTCTCCTCCTCCTCAGGCTGTCAGACTGTCCACCTCCTCCTCCTCCTCCTCCTCCTCCTCAGACTGTCCACCTCCTCCTCAGACTTCTTTTTTGTTGGTTTTTGACACTTTTGTCCAGATGTTTTTTGGAGGTTTTGAGGAGAAAAAATCTTAAAAAGTGAAAAGTGAAAAAATGGAAATAACAGAAACGTTTTTAGTTTATACTCACCTCCTTTCATCTAACACCTCCTCCTCCTCCTCCTCCTCAGGCTGTCTGACTACCTTAAGATACATCGGCTGGACACATTTCTAAAAAAAGAGCCCAATTCCCTCCCCTTCAGCACTGTGATCTCCCTGCTACTCTCCTCCTCCTCTGGTGGTCAGCATCAGCGTGAGCAGTCTAGTGATGGAGATCACAGCCAGCCTCTCTCTGGCCCCCCAAATGAGGAGAACCAGCCCGTGAGGCTCCTCGTGGAGCAGCTGTTCAAAAGGCATCAGAATAAAGGATGAGCATCCGACTACAGGCTGAGCATCCGACTACAGGCTGAGCATCCGACTACAGGCTGAGCATCCGACTACAGGCTGAGCATCCAACTACATCCTTCTCGGATTGTGCTCCTACTCGGATTGTGCTCCTATACTCGGATTTGCTCCTACTCGGATTGTGCTTCTACTCGGATTGTGCTCCTATACTCGGATAGTGCTTCTACTCGGATTGTGCTTCTACTCGGATTGTGCCCCTTCTCGGATTGTGCTTCTACTCGGATTGTGCTACTATACTCGGATTGTGCTCCTACTCGGATTGTGCTCCTTCTCGGATTGTGCTTCTACTCGGATTGTGCTCCTTCTCGGATTGTGCTTCTACTCGGATTGTGCTCCTACTCGGATTGTGCTCCTTCTCGGATTGTGCTTCTACTCGGATTGTGCCCCTTCTCGGATTGTGCTCCTATACTCGGATTTGCTCCTACTCGTATTGTGCTTCTACTCGGATTGTGCTCCTTGTCGGATTGTGCTCTTATACTCGGATTTGCTCCTACTCGGATTGTACTCCTATACTCGGATTGTGCTCCTATACTCGGATTTGCTCCTACTCGGATTGTGCTTCTACTCGGACTGTGGGCTGTCTGACTGTCCGTGTCCTCCTCCTCAGGCTGTCAGACTGTCCACCTCCTCCTCCTCCTCCTCCTCCTCAGACTGTCCACCTCCTCCTCAGACTTCTTTTTTGAGTTTTTTTTGTTGGTTTTGACACTTTTGTCCAGATGTTTTTTGGAGGTTTTGAGGAGAAAAAATCTTAAAAAGTGAAAAGTGAATATATGGAAATAACAGAAACGTTTTTAGTTTATACTCACCTCCTTTCATCTAACACCTCCTCCTTCTCCTCCTCAGGCTGTCTGACTACCTTAAGATACATCGGCTGGACACATTTCTAAAAAAAGAGACCAATTCCCTCCCCTTCAGCACTGTGATCTCCCTGCTACTCTCCTCCTCCTCTGGTGGTCAGCATCAGCGTGAGCAGTCTAGTGATGGAGATCACAGCCAGCCTCTCTCTGGCCCCCCAAATGAGGAGAACCAGCCCGTGAGGCTCCTCGTGGAGCAGCTGTTCAAAAGGCATCAGAATAAAGGCTTAGCATCCGACTACAGGCTGAGCATCCGACTACATCCTTCTCGGATTGTGCTCCTATACTCGGATTGTGCTTCTACTCGGATTGTGCTCCTTCTCGGATTGTGCTCCTACTCGGATTGTGCTCCTTCTCGGATTGTGCTCCTTCTCGGATTGTGCTCCTATACTCGGATTTGCTCCTACTCGGATTGTGCTTCTACTCGGATTGTGCTCCTTTTCGGATTGTGCTCCTATCCTCAGACTGTGTACCTCTTCCTCAGACTTCTTTTTTGAGTTTTTTTGTTGGTTTTTGACACTTTTGTCGAGATGTTTTTTGGAGGTTTTGAGGAGAAAAAAATCTTAAAAAGTGAAAAGTGAAAAAATGGAAATAACAGAAACGTTTTTAGTTTATACTCACCTCCTTTCATCTATCCACTCCTCCTCCTCCTCCTCCTCCTCAGGCTGTCTGACTACCGTAAGATACATCGGCTGGACACATTTCTAAAAAAGAGACCAATTCCCTCCCTTCAGCACTGTGATCTCCTGCTACGCTCCTCCTCCTCTGGTGGTCAGCATCAGCGTGAGCAGTCTAGTGATGGAGATCACAGCCAGCCTCTCTCTGGCCCCCCAAATGAGGAGAACCAGCCCGTGAGGCTCCTCGTGGAGCAGCTGTACAAAAGGCATCAGAATAAAGGCTGAGCATCCGACTACAGGCTGAGCATCCGACTACAGGCTGAGCATCCGACTACATCCTTCTCGGATTGTGCTCCTATACTCGGATTGTGCTTCTACTCGGATTGTGCTCCTTCTCGGATTGTGCTCCTACTCGGATTGTGCTCCTTCTCGGATTGTGCTCCTTCTCGGATTGTGCTCCTATACTCGGATTTGCTCCTACCGGATTGTGCTTCTACTCGGATTGTGCTCCTTTTCGGATTGTGCTCCTATCCTCAGACTGTGTACCTCTTCCTCAGACTTCTTTTTTTGAGTTTTTTGTTGGTTTTGACACTTTTGTCGAGATGTTTTTGGAGGTTTTGAGGAGAAAAAATCTTAAAAAGTGAAAAGTGAAAAAAATGGAAATAACAGAAACGTTTTTAGTTTATACTCACCTCCTTTCATCTAACACCTCCTCCTCCTCCTCCTCCTCCTCAGGCTGTCTGACTACCGTAAGATACATCGGCTGGACACATTTCTAAAAAAAAAAGAGACCAATTCCCTCCCCTTCAGCACTGTGATCTCCCTGCTACTCTCCTCCTCCTCTGGTGGTCAGCATCAGCGTGAGCAGTCTAGTGATGGAGATCACAGCCAGCCTCTCTCTGGCCCCCAAATGAGGAGAACCAGCCCGTGAGGCTCCTCGTGGAGCAGCTGTACAAAAGGCATCAGAATAAAGGCTGAGCATCCGACTACAGGCTGAGCATCCGACTACAGGCTGAGCATCCGACTACATCCTTCTCGGATTGTGCTCCTATACTCGGATTTGCTCCTACTCGGATTGTGCTTCTTCTCGGATTGTGCTCCTACTGGATTGTGCTCCAATACTCGGATTGTGCTCCTATTCGTATTGTGCTTCTACTCGGATTGTGCTCCTATACTCGGATTGTGCTCCTATACTCGGACTGTGGGCTGTCTGACTGTCCGTCTCCTCCTCCTCAGGCTGTCAGACTGTCCACCTCCTCCTCCTCCTCCTCCTCCTCAGACTGTCCACCTCCTCCTCAGACTTCTTTTTTGTTGGTTTTTGACACTTTTGTCCAGATGTTTTTGGAGGTTTTGAGGAGAAAAAAAATCTTAAAAAGTGAAAAGTGAAAAAATGGAAATAACAGAAACGTTTTTAGTTTATACTCACCTCCTTTCATCTAACACCTCCTCCTCCTCCTCCTCCTCCTCCTCAGGCTGTCTGACAGGCTGAGCATCCAACTACATCCTTCTCGGATTGTGCTTCTACTCGGATTGTGCTCCTATACTCGGATAGTGCTTCTACTCGGATTGTGCTTCTACTCGGATTGTGCCCCTTCTCGGATTGTGCTTCTACTCGGATTGTGCTACTATACTCGGATTGTGCTCCTACTCGGATTGTGCTCCTTCTCGGATTGTGCTTCTACTCGGATTGTGCTCCTTCTCGGATTGTGCTTCTACCGGATTGTGCTCCTACTCGGATTGTGCTCCTTCTCGGATTGTGCTTCTACTCGATTGTGCCCCTTCTCGGATTGTGCTCCTATACTCGGTTTGCTCCTACTCGTATTGTGCTTCTACTCGGATTGTGCTCCTTGTCGGATTGTGCTCTTATACTCGGATTTGCTCCTACTCGGATTGTACTCCTATACTCGGATTGTGCTCCTATACCGGATTTGCTCCTACTCGGTTGTGCTTCTACTCGGACTGTGGGCTGTCTGACTGTCCGTGTCCTCCTCCTCAGGCTGTCAGACTGTCCACCTCCTCCTCCTCCTCCTCCTCCTCAGACTGTCCACCTCCTCCTCAGACTTCTTTTTTGAGTTTTTTTTGTTGGTTTTGACACTTTTGTCCAGATGTTTTTGGAGGTTTTGAGGAGAAAAAATCTTAAAAAGTGAAAAGTGAATATATGGAAATAACAGAAACGTTTTTAGTTTATACTCACCTCCTTTCATCTAACACCTCCTCCTTCTCCTCCTCAGGCTGTCTGACTACCTTAAGATACATCGGCTGGACACATTTCTAAAAAAAAAGAGACCAATTCCCTCCCCTTCAGCACTGTGATCTCCCTGCTACTCTCCTCCTCCTCTGGTGGTCAGCATCAGCGTGAGCAGTCTAGTGATGGAGATCACAGCCAGCCTCTCTCTGGCCCCCCAAATGAGGAGAACCAGCCCGTGAGGCTCCTCGTGGAGCAGCTGTTCAAAAGGCATCAGAATAAAGGCTTAGCATCCGACTACAGGCTGAGCATCCGACTACATCCTTCTCGGATTGTGCTCCTATACTCGGATTGTGCTTCTACTCGGATTGTGCTCCTTCTCGGATTGTGCTCCTACTCGGATTGTGCTCCTTCTCGGATTGTGCTCCTTCTCGGATTGTGCTCCTATACTCGGATTTGCTCCTACTCGGATTGTGCTTCTACTCGGATTGTGCTCCTTTTCGGATTGTGCTCCTATCCTCAGACTGTGTACCTCTTCCTCAGACTTCTTTTTTGAGTTTTTTTGTTGGTTTTTGACACTTTTGTCGAGATGTTTTTTGGAGGTTTTGAGGAGAAAAAATCTTAAAAAGTGAAAAGTGAAAAAATGGAAATAACAGAAACGTTTTTAGTTTATACTCACCTCCTTTCATCTAACACCTCCTCCTCCTCCTCCTCCTCCTCAGGCTGTCTGACTACCGTAAGATACATCGGCTGGACACATTTCTAAAAAAGAGACCAATTCCTCCCCTTCAGCACTGTGATCTCCTGCTACTCTCCTCCTCCTCTGGTGGTCAGCATCAGCGTGAGCAGTCTAGTGATGGAGATCACAGCCAGCCTCTCTCTGGCCCCCCAAATGAGGAGAACCAGCCCGTGAGGCTCCTCGTGGAGCAGCTGTACAAAAGGCATCAGAATAAAGGCTGAGCATCCGACTACAGGCTGAGCATCCGACTACAGGCTGAGCATCCGACTACATCCTTCTCGGATTGTGCTCCTATACTCGGATTTGCTCCTACTCGGATTGTGCTTCTTCTCGGATTGTGCTCCTACTCGGATTGTGCTCCAATACTCGGATTGTGCTCCTATTCGTATTGTGCTTCTACTCGGATTGTGCTCCTATACTCGGATTGTGCTCCTATACTCGGACTGTGGGCTGTCTGACTGTCCGTCTCCTCCTCCTCAGGCTGTCAGACTGTCCACCTCCTCCTCCTCCTCCTCCTCCTCAGACTGTCCACCTCCTCCTCAGACTTCTTTTTTGTTGGTTTTTGACACTTTTGTCCAGATGTTTTTTGGAGGTTTTGAGGAGAAAAAATCTTAAAAAGTGAAAAGTGAAAAAATGGAAATAACAGAAACGTTTTTAGTTTATACTCACCTCCTTTCATCTAACACCTCCTCCTCCTCCTCCTCCTCCTCCTCAGGCTGTCTGACTACCTTAAGATACATCGGCTGGACACATTTCTAAAAAAAGAGCCCAATTCCCTCCCCTTCAGCACTGTGATCTCCCTGCTACTCTCCTCCTCCTCTGGTGGTCAGCATCAGCGTGAGCAGTCTAGTGATGGAGATCACAGCCAGCCTCTCTCTGGCCCCCCAAATGAGGAGAACCAGCCCGTGAGGCTCCTCGTGGAGCAGCTGTTCAAAAGGCATCAGAATAAAGGATGAGCATCCGACTACAGGCTGAGCATCCGACTACAGGCTGAGCATCCAACTACATCCTTCTCGGATTGTGCTCCTACTCGGATTGTGCTCCTATACTCGGATTTGCTCCTACTCGGATTGTGCTTCTACTCGGATTGTGCTCCTATACTCGGATTGTGCTTCTACTCGGATTGTGCCCCTTCTCGGATTGTGCTTCTACTCGGATTGTGCTACTATACTCGGATTGTGCTCCTACCGGATTGTGCTCCTTCTTCGGATTGTGCTTCTACTCGGATTGTGCTCCTTCTCGGATTGTGCTTCTACTCGGATTGTGCTCCTACCGGATTGTGCTCCTTCTCGGATTGTGCTTCTACCGGATTGTGCCCCTTCTCGGATTGTGCTCCTATACTCGGATTTGCTCCTACTCGTATTGTGCTTCTACTCGGATTGTGCTCCTTGTCGGATTGTGCTCTTATACTCGGATTTGCTCCTACTCGGATTGTACTCCTATACTCGGATTGTGCTCCTATACTCGGATTTGCTCCTACTCGGATTGTGCTTCTACTCGGACTGTGGGCTGTCTGACTGTCCGTGTCCTCCTCCTCAGGCTGTCAGACTGTCCACCTCCTCCTCCTCCTCCTCCTCAGACTGTCCACCTCCTCCTCAGACTTCTTTTTTGAGTTTTGTTTGTTGGTTTTGACACTTTTGTCCAGATGTTTTTTGGAGGTTTTGAGGAGAAAAAATCTTAAAAAGTGAAAAGTGAATATATGGAAATAACAGAAACGTTTTTAGTTTATACTCACCTCCTTTCATCTAACACCTCCTCCTTCTCCTCCTCAGGCTGTCTGACTACCTTAAGATACATCGGCTGGACACATTTCTAAAAAAAAAGAGACCAATTCCCTCCCCTTCAGCACTGTGATCTCCCTGCTACTCTCCTCCTCCTCTGGTGGTCAGCATCAGCGTGAGCAGTCTAGTGATGGAGATCACAGCCAGCCTCTCTCTGGCCCCCAAATGAGGAGAACCAGCCCGTGAGGCTCCTCGTGGAGCAGCTGTTCAAAAAGGCATCAGAATAAAGGCTTAGCATCCGACTACAGGCTGAGCATCCGACTACATCCTTCTCGGATTGTGCTCCTATACTCGGATTGTGCTTCTACTCGGATTGTGCTCCTTCTCGGATTGTGCTCCTACCGGATTGTGCTCCTTCTCGGATTGTGCTCCTTCTCGGATTGTGCTCCTATACTCGGATTTGCTCCTACTCGGATTGTGCTTCTACTCGGATTGTGCTCCTTTTCGGATTGTGCTCCTATCCTCAGACTGTGTACCTCTTCCTCAGACTTCTTTTTTGAGTTTTTTTGTTGGTTTTTGACACTTTTGTCGAGATGTTTTTTGGAGGTTTTGAGGAGAAAAAATCTTAAAAAGTGAAAAGTGAAAAAATGGAAATAACAGAAACGTTTTTAGTTTATACTCACCTCCTTTCATCTAACACCTCCTCCTCCTCCTCCTCCTCCTCAGGCTGTCTGACTACCGTAAGATACATCGGCTGGACACATTTCTAAAAAAAGAGACCAATTCCCTCCCCTTCAGCACTGTGATCTCCCTGCTACTCTCCTCCTCCTCTGGTGGTCAGCATCAGCGTGAGCAGTCTAGTGATGGAGATCACAGCCAGCCTCTCTCTGGCCCCCCAAATGAGGAGAACCAGCCCGTGAGGCTCCTCGTGGAGCAGCTGTACAAAAGGCATCAGAATAAAGGCTGAGCATCCGACTACAGGCTGAGCATCCGACTACATCCTTCTCGGATTGTGCTCCTATACTCGGATTTGCTCCTACTCGGATTGTGCTTCTTCTCGGATTGTGCTCCTACCGGATTGTGCTCCAATACCGGATTGTGCTCCTATTCGTATTGTGCTTCTACTCGGATTGTGCTCCCATACCGGATTGTGCTCCTATACTCGACTGTGGGCTGTCTGACTGTCCGTCTCCTCCTCCTCAGGCTGTCAGACTGTCCACCTCCTCCTCCTCCTCCTCCTCCTCAGACTGTCCACCTCCTCCTCAGACTTCTTTTTTGTTGGTTTTTGACACTTTTGTCCAGATGTTTTTTGGAGGTTTTGAGGAGAAAAAATCTTAAAAAGTGAAAAGTGAAAAAATGGAAATAACAGAAACGTTTTTAGTTTATACTCACCTCCTTTCATCTAACACCTCCTCCTCCTCCTCCTCCTCCTCCTCCTCAGGCTGTCTGACTACCTTAAGATACATCGGCTGGACACATTTCTAAAAAAAGAGCCCAATTCCCTCCCCTTCAGCACTGTGATCTCCCTGCTACTCTCCTCCTCCTCTGGTGGTCAGCATCAGCGTGAGCAGTCTAGTGATGGAGATCACAGCCAGCCTCTCTCTGGCCCCCCAAATGAGGAGAACCAGCCCGTGAGGCTCCTCGTGGAGCAGCTGTTCAAAAGGCATCAGAATAAAGGATGAGCATCCGACTACAGGCTGAGCATCCGACTACAGGCTGAGCATCCAACTACATCCTTCTCGGATTGTGCTTCTACTCGGATTGTGCTCCTATACTCGGATAGTGCTTCTACTCGGATTGTGCTTCTACTCGGATTGTGCCCCTTCTCGGATTGTGCTCCTACTCGGATTGAGCTCCTTCTCGGATTGTGCTTCTACTCGGATTGTGCTCCTACTCGGATTGTGCTCCTTCTCGGATTGTGCTTCTACTCGGATTGTGCCCCTTCTCGGATTGTGCTTCTACTCGGATTGTGCTCCTTCTCGGATTGTGCTTCTACTCGGATTGTGCTCCTACTCGGATTGTGCTCCTTCTCGGATTGTGCTTCTACTCGGATTGTGCCCCTTCTCGGATTGTGCTCCTATACTCGGATTTGCTCCTACTCGTATTGTGCTTCTACTCGGATTGTGCTCCTTGTCGGATTGTGCTCTTATACTCGGATTTGCTCCTACTCGGATTGTGCTTCTACTCGGACTGTGGGCTGTCTGACTGTCCGTGTCCTCCTCCTCAGGCTGTCAGACTGTCCACCTCCTCCTCCTCCTCCTCCTCAGACTTCTTTTTTGAGTTTTTTTTGTTGGTTTTGACACTTTTGTCCAGATGTTTTTTGGAGGTTTTGAGGAGAAAAAATCTTAAAAAGTGAAAAGTGAATATATGGAAATAACAGAAACGTTTTTAGTTTATACTCACCTCCTTTCATCTAACACCTCCTCCTTCTCCTCCTCAGGCTGTCTGACTACCTTAAGATACATCGGCTGGACACACTTCTAAAAAAAAAGAGACCAATTCCCTCCCCTTCAGCACTGTGATCTCCCTGCTACTCTCCTCCTCCTCTGGTGGTCAGCATCAGCGTGAGCTGTCTAGTGATGGAGATCACAGCCAGCCTCTCTCTGGCCCCCCAAATGAGGAGAACCAGCCCGTGAGGCTCCTCGTGGAGCAGCTGTTCAAAAGGCATCAGAATAAAGGCTTAGCATCCGACTACAGGCTGAGCATCCGACTACATCCTTCTCGGATTGTGCTCCTGCTCGAATTGTGCTCCTATACTCGGATTGTGCTTCTACTCGCATTGTGCTCCTTCTCGGATTGTGCTCCTATATTCGGATTTGCTCCTACTCGGATTGTGCTCCTACTCGGATTGTGGGCTGTCTGACTGTCCGTCTCCTCCTCCTCAGGCTGTCAGACTGTCCACCTCCTCCTCCTCAGACTTCTTTTTTGAGTTTTTTTTGTTGGTTTTTGACACTTTTGTCCAGATGTTTTTTGGAGGTTTTGAGGAGAAAAAATCTTAAAAAGTGAAAAGTGAAAAAATGGAAATAACAGAAACGTTTTTAGTTTATACTCACCTCCTTTCATCTAATAACACCTCCTCCTCCTCCTCCTCCTCCTCCTCCTCAGGCTGTCTGACTACCTTAAGATACATCGGCTGGACACATTTCTAAAAAAAGAGCCCAATTCCCTCCCCTTCAGCACTGTGATCTCCCTGCTACTCTCCTCCTCCTCCTCTGGTGGTCAGCATCAGCGTGAGCAGTCTAGTGATGGAGATCACAGCCAGCCTCTCTCTGGCCCCCCAAATGAGGAGAACCAGCCCGTGAGGCTCCTCGTGGAGCAGCTGTACAAAAGGCATCAGAATAAAGGCTGAGCATCCGACTACAGGCTGAGCATCCAACTACATCCTTCTCGGATTGTGCTCCTACTCGGATTGTGCTTCTACTCGGATTGTGGGCTGTCTGACTGTCCGTCTCCTCCTCCTCAGGCTGTCAGACTGTCCACCTCCTCCTCCTCCTCAGACTGTCCACCTCCTCCTCAGACTTCTTTTTTGAGTTTTTTTTGTTGGTTTTTGACACTTTTGTCCAGACGTTTTTTGGAGGTTTTGAGGAGAAAAAAATCTTAAAAAGTGAAAACTGAAAAAATGGAAATAACAGAAACGTTTTTAGTTTATACTCACCTCATTTCATCTAACACCTCCTCCTCCTCCTCCTCAGGCTGTCTGACTACCTTAAGATACATCGGCTGGACACATTTCTAAAAAAAGAGACCAATTCCCTCCCCTTCAGCACTGTGATCTCCCTGCTACTCTCCTCCTCCTCTGGTGGTCAGCATCAGCGTGAGCAGTCTAGTGATGGAGATCACAGCCAGCCTCTCTCTGGCCCCCCAAATGAGGAGAACCAGCCCGTGAGGCTCCTCGTGGAGCAGCTGTTCAAAAGGCATCAGAATAAAGGCAGAGCATCCGACTACAGGCTGAGCATCCGACTACATCCTTCTCGGATTGTGCTCCTATACTCGGATTTGCTCCTACTCGGATTGTGCTCCTTCTCGGATTGTGGGCTGTCTGACTGTCCATCTCCTCTTCCTCAGGCTGTCAGACTGTCCACCTCCTCCTCCTCCTCCTCAGACTGTCCACTTCCTCCTCAGACTTCTTTTTTGAGTTTTTTTTTGTTGGGTTTTGACACTTTTGTCCAGATTTTTTTTGGAGGTTGTGAGGAGAAAAAATCTTAAAAAGTGAAAACTGAAAAAATGGAAATAACAGAAACGTTTTTAGTTTATACTCACCTCCTTTCATCTAACACCTCCTCCTTCTCCTCCTCCTCCTCAGGCTGTCTGACTACCTTAAGATACATCGGCTGGACACATTTCTAAAAAAAAGAGACCAATTCCCTCCCCTTCAGCACTGTGATCTCCCTGCTACTCTCCTCCTCCTCTGGTGGTCAGCATCAGCGTGAGCAGTCTAGTGATGGAGATCACAGCCAGCCTCTCTCTGGCCCCCCAAATGAGGAGAACAAGCCCGTGAGGCTCCTCGTGGAGCAGCTGTACAAAAGGCATCAGAATAAAGGCTGAGCATCCGACTACAGGCTGAGCATCCGACTACAGGCTGAGCATCCGACTACAGGCTGAGCATCCGACTACATCCTTCTCGGATTGTGCTCCTTTACTCGGATTTGCTCCTACTCGGATTGTGCTTCTTCTCGGATTGTGCTCCTACTCGGATTGTGCTCCTACTCGGATTGTGCTCCTACTCGGATTGTGCTCCTACTCGTATTGTGCTTCTACTCGGATTGTGGGCTGTCTGACTGTCCGTCTCCTCCTCCTCAGGCTGTCAGACTGTCCACCTCCTCC
Source organism: Perca flavescens (assembly GCF_004354835.1). Lineage (NCBI taxonomy): Eukaryota > Metazoa > Chordata > Actinopteri > Perciformes > Percidae > Perca > Perca flavescens. The sequence goes on from NC_041352.1 coordinate 27,964,245, forward strand.
TCAGACTTCTTTTTTGAGTTTTTTTTTGTTGGTTTTTGACACTTTTGTCCAGATGTTTTTTGGAGGTTTTGAGGAGAAAAAATCTTAAAAAGTGAAAAGTGAAAAAATGGAAATAACAGAAACGTTTTTAGTTTATACTCACCTCCTTTCATCTAACACCTCCTCCTCCTCCTCCTCAGGCTGTCTGACTACCTTAAGATACATCGGCTGGACACATTTCTAAAAAAAGAGCCCAATTCCCTCCCCTTCAGCACTGTGATCTCCCTGCTACTCTCTTCCTCCTCTGGTGGTCAGCATCAGCGTGAGCAGTCTAGTGATGGAGATCACAGCCAGCCTCTCTCTGGCCCCCCAAATGAGGAGAACCAGCCCGTGAGGCTCCTCGTGGAGCAGCTGTTCAAAAGGCAGCAGAATAAAGGCTGAGCATCCGACTACAGGGTGAGCATCCGACTACATCCTTCTCGGATTGTGCTCCTACTCGGATTGTGCTTCTACTCGGATTCTGCTCCTACTCGGATTGTGCTTCTACTCGGATTGTGCTCCTACTCGGATTGTGCTCCTTCTCGGATTGTGCTTCTACTCGGATTGTGCTTCTAGGCAAGGCAAGGCAAGGCAGCTTTATTTGTATAGCACATTTCAGCAACAGGGCAATTCAAAGTGCTTTACATAAAACATTAAAGAGCAGTTAGAAGACAATTAAAAACAATTAAAAACATTAATAAACAAATTAAAAACATTAAAAGACAAGAATAAAATTGATAGTGCCGTATAAGAATAAAATTTAGAGTGCAGTATAAGAAATTACAGTTAGTAAAATACATTATTTAAAGAAAAGCAACATCAAAAACATAGGTCTTTAGCTTAGATTTTTTTTAAACAGAGTTGCAGTGGACCTACAGTTTTCTGGGAGTTTGTTCCAGATATGTGGAGCATAAAAACTGAACGCTTCTTCCCCCTGTTTAGTTCTGACTCTGGGGACAACAAGTAGACCTGTCCCAGACCACCTGAGAGGTCTGGGTGGGTCATAGTGTAGTAGACCTGTCCCAGACCACCTGAGAGGTCTGGGTGGGTCATAGTGTAGCAGACCTGTCCCAGACGACCTGAGAGGTCTGGGTGGGTCATAGTGTAGTAGACCTGTCCCAGACCACCTGAGAGGTCTGGGTGGGTCATAGTGTAGTAGACCTGTCCCAGACCACCTGAGAGGTCTGGGTGGGTCATAGTGTAGTAGACCTGTCCCAGACGACCTGAGAGGTCTGGGTGGGTCATAATGTAGTAGCAGATCAGAAATGTATTTTGGCACTAAACCGTTTATTGATTAATAAACCAGTAAAAGTATTTTGAAATAAATTCTTTGAGGCACTGGAAGCCAGTGTAGAGACTTCAGTACTGGAGTGATGTGATCCACTTTCTTGGGCTTAGTAAGCACTCGAGCAGCAGCGTTTTGAATCAGCTGCAGCTGTCTGATTGATTTTTTAGGGAGACCTGTAAAGACACCGTTACAGTAGTCAAGTCTACTGAAGATAAAAGCATGGACAAGTTTTTCCAGATCCTGCTGAGACATAAGTCCTTTAACCCTTGAAATATTTTGAAGGTGATAATAGGCTGATTTTTTAATTATGTTAATGTGGCTTTTAAAATTCAGGTCTGAGTCCATGACTACACCAAGATTTCTGGCTTTGTCTGTTGTTTTTAACATTGTCGTTTGAAGTTGAGCGCTGACTTTCAATCGTTCCTCTTTTGCTCCAAAAACAACCACCTCCGTTTTTTCTTCATTTAATTTAAGAAAGTTCTGGCACATCCAATCATTAATCTGTTCAATGCACTTATTTAATTGTTGTATTGGGCTATAGTTCCCTGGCGATAAGGTTATGTAAATTTGTGTGTCATCCGCATAACTATGGTAACTTATTTTGTTGTTTTCTATAATCTGAGCCAGTGGAAGCATGTAGATGTTGAACAGAAGAGGCCCCAGAACTGAGCCTTGGGGAACTCCGCACGTGATATTTGTATGCTCAGATGTATAATTACCTACAGACAAAAAGTAGTCCCTATTCTTTAAATAGGATTTAAACCACTTTAGTACTGAGCCAGAAAGACCAACCCAGTTTTCCAATCGGTCAAGCAATATGTCATGGTCTACCGTATCAAATGCAGCACTGAGATCAAGTAATACTAAGACTGTAGTTTTGCCACTATCTGTGTTTAAGTGGATGTCATTAAAGACTTTAACAAGAGCCGTCTCAGTGCTGTCGTGTGGTCATGACCTCTGGTGGTCAGCATCAGCGTGAGCAGTCTAGTGATGGAGATCACAGCCAGCCTCTCTCTGGCCCCCCAAACGAGGAGAACCAGCCCGTGAGGCTCCTCATGGAGCAGCTGTTCAAAAGGCATCAGAATAAAGGCTGAGCATCCGACTACATCCTTCTCGGATTGTGCTCCTATACTCGGATTGTGGGCTGTCAGACTGCCCACCTCCTCCTCAGACTGTCAGACTGCCCACCTCCTCCTCCTCCTCCTCCTCCTCAGACTGTCAGACTGCCCACCTCCTCCTCCTCACACTGTTGGATTGTTTGACCTTCATTTAAAGGGAAACATAGATTAAAATCCAAATATAAACTCATAATGGAATATATTACAGTACGGCTCTCAGTCATTATGCATCACTTTCATCTCTTTATTCTCCTTTAGATCAACTTCTCTAATCATATCTGAGTCAGCACACATGGAGCCTTTAGGCATCATTTACTCCTCCCTCCTCTTTTGCATCTTTTCTTGGGGAAGTAACCTCCTTAAATGACAATTATTCACCTCAATGATACATGAATTAATTTCAATGTATTAATAAATCCCTGGAGTGTATAGCCTAATATTTCAGATGTGTTTGAGCAAGATTTCTGCTCATATCCAAAACTTTGTGCCCATTCAATATATATATATATATATATATATATATATATATATATATATATATATATATATATATATATATATATATATATATATATATATATATATATATCATACCATCTGTGGTCTCTGAGGTTTGGAGGAGTCATGATATTTTGTGAAAAATAAAGTTATAATAAAAGGCTATTACAGTAATAAAGTTATTAGACTTCAGAAAATAATCTATACCTGCACCGTAGACTGCTGCATGGCTGCCAAATATCACGCACTGAGCATGATGGTCACTCATTTCGGCACTCCCACCACACATTGTACTTCTCACACACAAAAAAACTATTCATAATATACAGTACAGGCCAAAAGTTTGGACACACCTTCTCATTCAATGTGTTTCTTTATTTTCATGACTATTTACATTGTAGATTCTCACTGAAGGCATCAAAACTATGAATGAACACATATGGAATTATGTACTTAACAAAAAAGTGTGAAATAACTGAAAACATGTCTTATATTTTAGATTCTTCAAAGTAGCCACCCTTTGCTTTTTTTGATAACTCTGCAAACCCTTGGTGTTCTCTCAATGAGCTTCATGAGGTAGTCACCTGAAATGGTTTTACCTTCACAGGTGTGCTTTGTCAGGGTTCATTAGTGGAATTATTTCCCTTATTAATAAAAAGAAGGTGATAGCATAGACACTAGGCTATATAAGAAGGTGATAGCATAGACACTAGGCTACATAAGAAGGTGATAGCATAGACACTAGGCTATATAAGAAGGTGATAGCATAGACACTAGGCTATATAAGAAGGTGATAGCATAGACACTAGGCTACATAAGAAGGTGATAGCATAGACACTAGGCTATATAAGAAGGTGATAGCATAGACACTAGGCTATATAAGGTGATAGCATAGACACTAGGCTACATAAGAAGGTGATAGCATAGACACTAGGCTATATAAGAAGGTGATAGCATAGACACTAGGCTATATAAGAAGGTGATAGCATAGACACTAGGCTACATAAGAAGGTGATAGCATAGACACTAGGCTATATAAGAAGGTGATAGCATAGACACTAGGGCTATATAAGAAGGTGATAGCATAGACACTGGGCTATATAAGAAGGTGATAGCATAGACACTAGACACTAGGCTACATAAGAAGGTGATAGCATAGACACTGGGCTATATAAGAAGGTGATAGCATAGACACTAGGCTATATAAGAAGGTGATAGCATAGACACTAGGCTATATAAGAAGGTGATAGCATAGACACTGGGCTATATAAGAAGGTGATAGCATAGACACTGGGCTATATAAGAAGGTGATAGCATAGACACTGGGCTATATAAGAAGGTGATAGCATAGACACTGGGCTATATAAGAAGGTGATAGCATAGACACTGGGCTATATAAAGGTGATAGCATAGACACTAGGCTATATAAGCATAGCATAGACACTAGGCTACATAAGAAGGTGATAGCATAGACACTGGGCTACATAAGAAGGTGATAGCATAGACACTGGGCTATATAAGAAGGTGATAGCATAGACACTGGGCTACATAAGAAGGTGATAGCATAGACACTGGGCTACATAAGAAGGTGATAGCATAGACACTGGGCTATATAAGAAGGTGATAGCATAGACACTGGGCTATATAAGAAGGTGATAGCATAGACACTGGGCTACATAAGAAGGTGATAGGCATAGACACTGGGCTATATAAGAAGGTGATAGCATAGACACTATGCTATATAAGAAGGTGATAGCATAGACACTAGGCTATATAAGGTGATAGCATAGACACTAGGCTATATAAGAAGGTGATAGCATAGACACTAGGCTACATAAGAAGGTGATAGCATAGACACTAGGCTACATAAGAAGGTGATAGCATAGACACTAGGCTATATAAGAAGGTGATAGCATAGACACTAGGCTACATAAGAAGGTGATAGCATAGACACTAGGCTATATAAGAAGGCATGGACGGACCCTGCACGTAGCTGCCTGTTCTATTCGCCTCGGAAAAATAAACTGGACAAAGTTACAATTCTACCATGAGATCTACGAAATAATTAAGAACTGCGAGTGCGTTGGAAAATACTTGCATGTGCCATTCTGTTAGTTTTTTTAAATTCTATTATAGGCTATTCATTTTTGAATAAAAGACAGAGAGAGAGAGAGAGAGAGAGAGAGAGAGAGAGAAAGAGGAGAAAAACAAACGAAATAAGCTACATTATGTGTCAAAAATGGCAGAAAAAGCAACACAGATGTAGAAAAAAACACAAGAAAAGTGTGAAAAAAGGTGGAAAAAAATCTTATTTGATAGGTTGCATGTGATGCATATTGTAATCAGACAATCTATAATATAATATAAATAACAAGGTGACATTTATAGTGAATCAAATCAGAGAAAAAGACATTTTAGGAGAAGAGAAATGTGTGTGTGTGGTGAGCCAGTTGGTCCAGCAGGGGGCAGCACTCTCCTGTTCCATAGAAACTACACACATGAATGTAGCGGAGTAACTAAAGTAACTAGTAACTAAAGTAACTAGTAACTAAAGCAACTAAAGCTGTAACAGACAAATGTAGCGGAGTAACTAAAGTAACTAGTAACTAAAGCTGTTACAGACAAATGTAGCAGAGTAACTAAAGTAACTAGTAACTAAAGCTGGAACAGATGAATGTAGCGGAGTAACTAAAGTAACTAGTAACTAAAGCTGTAACAGACGAATGTAGCGGAGTAACTAAAGTAACTAGTAACTAAAGCTGTAACAGACAAATGTAGCAGAGTAACTAAAGTAACTAGTAACTAAAGCTGTAACAGACAAATGTAGCAGAGTAACTAAAGTAACTAGTAACTAAAGCTGGAACAGACGAATGTAGCGGAGTAACTAAAGTAACTAGTAACTAAAGCTGGAACAGACGAATGTAGCGGAGTAACTAAAGTAACTAGTAACTAAAGCTGGAACAGACGAATGTAGCGGAGTAACTAAAGTAACTAGTAACTAAAGCTGGAACAGACAATGTAGCGGAGTAACTAAAGTAACTAGTAACTAAAAGCTGGAACAGACGGATGTAGCGGAGTAACTAAAGTAACTAAAACTAAAGCTGGAACAGATGAATGTAGCAGTAACTAAAGTAACTAGTAACTAAAGCTGGAACAGACGAATTTAGCGGAGTAACTAAAGTAACTAGTAACTAAAGCTGGAACAGACGAATGTAGCGGAGTAACTAAAGTAACTAGTAACTAAAGCTGGAACAGACGAATGTAGCGGAGTAACTAAAGTAACTAGTAACTAAAGCTGGAACAGATGAATGTAGCGCAGTAACTAAAGTAACTAGTAACTAAAGCTGGAACAGATGAATGTAGCGGAGTAACTAAAGTAACTAGTAACTAAAGCTGGAACAGACGAATGTAGCGGAGTAGAAGTAGAAAGGCATGAAAAGAAAAAGACTCAAGTAAAGTAAAATTACCTCAACATCTGGTACTGAAGTAAAGTACTGGAGTACATGTACTTAGTTACTTTCCAGCTCTGAGATGTTGGCTGCCAGTCAGACACACACCACCGAGATGTAAGGAGAGAGGCTGCCTCCTCTCTCTCCTCCTCCTCCTCCTCCCGTCCGACTGCCTCCTCCTCTCTCTTATCCTCCTCTCTCTCTCTCTCCTCCTCCCGTCCGACTGCCTCTGCCTCCTCCTCCTCCTCTCTCTCTCTCTCTCCTCCTCCCGTCCGACTGCCTCTGCCTCCTCCTCCTCCTCTCTCTCTCTCTCTCCTCCTCCCGTCCGACTGCCGCCTCCTCCTCTCTCTCTCCTCCTCCCGTCCGACTGCCTCTGCCTCCTCCTCCTCCTCTCTCTCTCTCTCTCTCTCTCTCCTCCTCCCGTCCGACTGCCGCCTCCTCCTCTCTCTCCTCCTCCCGTCCGACTGCCGCCTCCTCCTCTCTCTCTCCTCCTCTCTCTCCTCCTCCCGTCCGACTGCCTCTGCCTCCTCCTCCTCCTCTTGTCCCGTGTACCCTCCCATGGCTGAATACCCAACCACGGCTGTGAAAACTACAGGCTTAACTGCAAGAAGAACCAGGCCCTTTAAACAGTAACTGGTGGCCTGTATAGCTTCAGATTAACCCAAATTTACCAGTTTTCAATTTTTATTTTATATCAGAAAATATGGAACGTAGAAAGAAGCGCTGAAAATGTAAAGAAGAAAAAATTTACAATGTTGGAAAAAGCAAAAACTGTGGGAAAAAAGGTGTCAAAATCATAAATAAAAAAAAGTGTTTATTTTCAAGGTTGATGGGTAGACACGACGGTTAGGCAACATTTAGGTATTTTTATTATTATAAAAAATATAAATTATTTATCCTTCCTGTTGTCCTCAGGTCAAGTCTGAACCCTTTTCAAAGTTTTCTGTACCAGAAATGTGGGTTTCTTTTCACAAAAATGGCCCAAAAACAACATGGATGGTTCAACGCAGCGCTCTTCACAAAAAAAAAAAAAAAGATGTTTGAAATGACATAAAAGTGACAAAAGCAGCAAAAACATTGAAAAAAAGCGTCTAAAGGCATTGAAAGCCTCGAAAACAGCAGAATACAGCTTTGAAAAAAGCGTCAAAACAAGGCACTAACAAGGTTTTTAAAAAGCGAGAAAAAACGTAAAGTCTAAAATGTTGAAAAAAGCATCGGAAAATGTGTCGGAAAAAAAGCGTTAATTTTCAGTTTTGAGGACAACATGAGGGTTATTATAATAATAATAATAATAATAATAATAATTTGGTAGAGTAGTGATAACCAACGGGTTATTGCGGAAACTCTGTCCACCAGAGTCTCAGGAGATGTGGAGCCCAGCTCAGCCTCTGGCACAATGAGCTGGTCGGGCTCTGGGGGTCTAGAGTGGGCGGAGCCACGGCAGGCTGTGTATCCCGGATGTAGCCTGGCTGCTGCTGTTCATTACAAAGCATAGAATGCGTCAACAGAGCCGCCATCTTGGAACAGGGCAGCCACTCCTCTTTAAAACATCAGCGTCAACGTAGACAAAGGGCTAATGGAAATAAAAACATTTAAAAAAAAAATATATATATATATATAGTCAACATCGTCAATCTCGAGTGATTTTCTAGTTTTTGTGGTTCGTTCCAAAAGGTCAGACATGTATTTAGATATAGAGTCCAGAGAAACATGTAATCTTTTGATTATATATATTCATATAATCTATTTCGTTCAAAAATGTAATGCCCAGGTTTTTGTAGTCACGTTTTTCCACTTCATACTGCTTCCACTTTGCCCTTGTGTTGACTTTGGGTCAAATTGACCACTTTTTGTTTTTATAATCACAAAATATGGGACGTCGAAATAAACGCTGAAAAATGTGTAGAAGAAAAATTAAAACGTTGGAAAAAGCAAAAACTGACTACTGCAACTTGCGTCACAAACTTCGAAAAAAAAGTTTTTTCTTCAAGGTTGATAGGAAGGTAAACTTAAAATGAACTATCGGATACAATACATACAAAACAAATAGACTAATTAATGTGTTAATACACAGAATATTTATTATAATCGGTTCACAGATCTTGAGTTCAAACGGAAACTTCGCCCTTCTGGAATAAGAGTTTTCTGCTTCAAAGTGAGGTTTAAACAGACTGAAATGTCCAGGCTCACTCCTCCACTATTTATTTACTCCATTTATTTCTGCATGCATTTATTTATTTATTTAACGAGACTTAGTTATGTTTCGTCGTCCACAGTCCGAGTCCAGCCAGACTCCCTTTAGAAAACCTGTGATTTAAACTTCAGCAGGCTGTGGCAGTCCGCTCCACTTAGTCCTGGTTCCGGTTCTCCCGGACTTCCCTTCCCTGCAGCGGGCCCAGCAGTTCGGCCCGGGTCTCCAGCTGCGTGGTTTCGGGATTTGGCTCCCAGGGAGCGGGCAGAGAGCTCCAGATCCTGCAGCCGCAGACAGTCTCTGCTGCCCCGCTGTAGCTTCTCTCCGTCCGCCTGCTGCCGGCAAAACGCAGTGGCACTTACCGTCGAAATCGACATACACGTCGTCCTGGACGTGTAAGATCCTCCCGATCACCACTCTTGTCTTCGGCCGGTCAGCTCTGGACCAGCGGGGACCGGCGCAACAGCGAGGCGAAGCTGTGTTCCTGCCCGGGGGAAGAGACGCTGCCGTCGGCCACGGAGCTCTCCACCTCCCGCTGCCACCGGAGCTCAGATTGCTGGTGTTATCACTTGCTCCTTGCTATCTTCTCTTCTGTCTCCTCTTCTTTCTTCTGTCTCCTCTTCTTTCTTCTGTCTCCTCTTCTTTCTTCGGTCTCCTCTCTTGTATATATGTGTGTCTAGAGTGGGCGGAGCCACTACAGAATCCGTCCGAGCTCGGCACGGCTGACTATCCAATCACGGCTGACTATCCAACCGAAGGCTGACTATCCAATCACGGCTGACTATCCAACCGAAGGCTGACTATCCAATCACGGCTGACTATCCAGCCACGGCTAATATCCGACCGAAGGCTTAAGGTTTGTTATGGTTATTTGTCATTTTTTAGAAGACGTCCCCTGTCTTCGACAGAAACATGGGTCTGTTAGTTGTTAGTTACCGAGTAATTATTTT
>NC_041352.1:27974256-27986756 GCF_004354835.1 Perca flavescens
CTGAAAGAAAAGAGACATCAAAGTTACCTCAACTCCTTTCACACACACACACACACACACACACACACACACACACACACACACACACACACACACACACACACACACACACACACACACACACACACACACACACACACACACACACACACACACACACACACCTCGGTGGTGATGGCGTTCTTCTTGGCCGGTCGGTTCAGTTTGATGGTGGTGATGTCATCCTCCGTGGTGACCAATAGCGTCTCGTACGTCGTCCCGCTCCCAGCAGGCTTTGCAGCCACGGAGGTCCCGCCTTCTGCCGTCACCAGGGAGCCAATCAGGTCGCAGTATTGCTGCCTGGCTTCATCCTGAGAGACACAAAGACAGTTTTCAGAGCTTCTTTATAAAAAAAAAAAAAAAAAACAGGAACTTTAATTTGGTTGTTTTTTTCAATGTCTGTAACACTAAACACCAAATAGATTTATTATTTTACCTTCTGTGCTTCCTGCTATTATAAAAAACTGTCAATCAAGGCTTAGTAAGGAGTCTGTGTGGGTGAGATCGCCTTGAAAGTGACCAATCAGAAGAGAGTATTCAGATCCTCATCATCTCAGCGTGACTTGTAGTCCATTATATTTTGGGCTAGTTTACGTTAGAATCAAACATCAGATTTATAAACTACATGTGTTGTGTGTCCAGTAATCTTAATGTGTAAAGTAACTAGTAACTAAAGCTGTAAGTAACTAGTAACTAAAGCTGGAACAGATGAATGTAGTGGAGTAACTAAAGTAACTAGTAACTAAAGCTGGAACAGATGAATGTAGCGGAGTAACTAAAGTAACTAGTAACTAAAGCTGGAACAGATGAATGTAACAGGTGGAGTAACTAAAGTAACTAACTAACTAAAGCTGTAAACAGATGAATGTAGTAACTAAAGAACAGTAACTAAAGTAACTAGTAACTAAAGTAACTAGTAACTAAAGCTGGAACAGATGAATGTAACTAGTAACGGAACAGGTAACTAAAGTAACTAGTAACTAAAGCTGTAACAGATGAATGTAGCGTAACTAAAAGCTGGAACAGGTAACTAAAGTAACTAGTAACTAAAGCTGTAACAGATGAATGTAGCGTAACTAAAGTAACTAGTAACTAAAGTAACTAGTAACTAAAGCTGGAACAGGTGAATGTAGCGTAGTAACTAAAGTACAATATTTCTCTCTGAAATAGAAGTAGAAAGTGGGATGAAAAGAAAAGTACCACAACATTCGGACGGAAATGCAATACTGGAGTACATGTACTTAGACACACACACACACACACACACACACACACACACACACACACACACACACACACACACACACACACACACACACACACACACACACACACACACACACACACACACACCTGTGATATGGATCCCAGAGATTTCCAAGCGTCCCATTTCACCTTGTTGACAAAGTCCAGCATGCCCGGTTTGGGGGTGTTGCAGGGACCCTGAGTGGCCTGCAGAGAGGGGGGGGTACAGGGAATAAGACAAAGTCCCAATAAGTCGGCGTGTTCCTTTAAATAATCCTGATCCATAATCGAGCAGCCCTACTTTCTGTAATGTTTCTTTACAATAGAAGTGTGGGAGCAACTTTCTGACTAGGCCTGTGCTCGATTGAAGAAATTCTTAGTCAACTAACACTCATTCAATCGTATCGACTAATCAATTAGTTGATTTAATCGACAGATCTGTAAATCGGAGTTTCTCCGCAAAGAGTCCTGCTAAAAGCACCACTTTAATTCTTGTGTTTACCAGAGATGTGCTCGTACGGTTCTTGGAAATAAGTCATTCAGCATGAAAACAGCATCAGACATGACTAATGGACTACAGAGATCTAAGTTGACTAAGACCAGAACCACCGATTAGTAGGGATGGCTGAATTGAAACTGACGTTCCGAAGCTTTGTCGAGATCCCGAAGCGCAGATGTTTCGAAACACTGATTCAAAGCGTGATTCAAAACACCAGTGTCACGTGACTACGGCTAAATGAAACATCGGAGTGTTTCACGAGTGTTTCAACAGGTGGCATGAATCAGCGTTTGATCGACAGGGTCGGGAACACAACAATCGCACATCAGTATAAAAGTGAAGTCAACGCATCGTGACCTCGTGGGTTTTTGTGAGAGGAGTTTGATTTTGAGATAACGGATTTTTGGTGATATAGTGACATTCATAGTGCGAGTTGTTTAGTTATATTTAGGCTTACATTTATATTTACACATTGATTGATAGGCTAGAGACAGAGTATACATACAGTGACACATTAATAGATAAATATATATATAGATAGATACATATGTATAGATAGATAGATAGATATATATATGTATAGATAGATAGATAGATAGATAAATATGGAAGCTCCGTTTTCATTTTCATTCAGAGCCACAAATGTCAACATCAGGCCCATTATAATCAACATCAACACCAGTAGAAACACAGGACAGTTTATGGGATGATCGTATCCGTGAAACCCCGATGATACACAATGCTACAGCTGATGCTACAGTGGAAGTGAAGAAATACCTCAACTATGCACTTTTTGCCCAGAACTCATGATCCCCTAACTTACTGGACAGAGAGAGCAGTAATCTTTCCTCATTTGTATGTCCTTGCTAAAAGAGATCTTTGCATGCCAGCAACAAGTGTCCCTTGTGAGAGGATTTTTTCAAAGGCTGGAGAAATTATCTGTAAAAAAAGAAGTAGGCTAAGTCCTTCCACAGCAGAGAAATTAATATTTTTGAATAAACATCTATAAAAAAGTGAGACATTGTGGCTTGATTTCTTTTAATAATATTCATTTTTCATGACCAAAATAACATTATGCACAGTGAGTAGCCTACAGGCTTCACATATTAGAAAAACACAATAATACATATTTTTTTTTAACGGCTCGTTGTCAAGGTTGTTTCAGATCAACACCTGCAGGTGACCACTAGGTGTCATCGTCGAGACGGGTGTCGGATTGTTTTGAAGCCTCGACACAATATGGCACATTCGCTTCAACTGTTTCACGAAGCCTCGATCTGCCCACCACCACCGATTAGTCCACTAATCCACTAAGAGGGAGCAGCTCTATTTCTGACAGCGTTTTAGTTCCCTTCTTTTGTCCTTTGGAATGTGTCTTCGACACGCTTAAACAAGACTCAGAATCACTCCACTGTTTTCCTTCGTTTCCACCTTTATTTTTCTTTATCACTCAAACTTTAATGGTTTTTGCCTTTTCCACAAAAAAAATAATGAACTGTCCTTACCAGATGGTGCACAAGTACTGACAGCTGAGCAAAAAATAAAAGATAAAACAAAAAACCAAAAAAAACACATATGGCTACAAACCAAAAGGCACCAAACTGAATGACAGCTCCTGGCTTTTATACACCAGCTGATGTAATCCCCGCCTTCATCAGCTGATTGGCAAAAGGCTGTGACAATATGCCACGCATCAAGATCAATTAACACTAATTATCAGTTTACAATGAGTCTAGTTTACTGCAGATGTCACCGCATTTATGCACAATTTATTTTTATATAATATATAATTTATAATTATAAAGTTAATATCGAAATCATAATTTGGGCTCCAACAAGAAGTATTGCCATAACCCGAATATAATCGTTTTTTTTAAACTGCATGTAAACACACTGATTGTCATTCAGAAAATGAGACAAAGTTAGAGTTTACTGCACAACGTAATGGACAAAATTATGGTTTTGGTGATCGTTAGGAACCAAAATATGCAAATTCGATTCATTGCACAGCCCTGTTTTTTTTTTTTTTTTTTTGACCCGGGGACGGTACTCAGCGTTCACACTAATCAAACAAACTGGACTCTAGTGGACTTTGGCACGGATCGACCAACCGTGCACGGGCACGGTACGCAGTGTTCACACTAATCAAACTGGACTTTAGGGTCCATTGTAGTCCGTGTGCCCAGGATCCCAGATGATGTGACCGATTCATATATTCCATTATATTTTCTATTGCCATCTGCCTTCTGAATTTTGTGTACTATTCCTTTACATAAATGAAGAACTTTATTACATTACATGTCATTTAGCTGACGCTTTTATCCAAAGTGACTTAACAATTGCTATACTGTACCCACACCAAAGGCATGTGTCATATCCACTGCACCACCCCCACCTTTAAGTTACAGACCCATTCTGAGCCAGGAGATGACCTGCTAGCAGGTAGATAGTTGTGTGATATTGTTCTGTGACCCATCGGTGGAATTTGTGTTTGTCTTCATGGCTGCAGTAGTGTCTCTGTGTGTGCGTATGTGTTGTTAATGCGTCCTAATGTGTGTCTGTGCACTGTCTCCTGTGTCTACTGTGTATGATATACTTGTGTTAGGTGTTTCTCATGCCATCAACCTGCCAGCGGTCCTGATCTGGAACAGTGGGTGTGTCCTTTGACTTGTCTATGCCTGCATGTCTTTCTTGTTTAATGTATATTTGTTGTAGCGTATCGGTTGTTTTAAGCCATTAACCTGCTAGGGACTGCAGATGAAAATTAGCCTTTGGCACGGATCGACCAACCGTGCACGGGCACGGTACGCAGTGTTCACACTAACCAAACAAACTTGACTCTAGTGGACTTTGGCACGGATCGACCAACCGTGCACAGGCACGGTACGCAGTGTTCACACTAACCAGTCGGTCAGTTTAATTTGTGTTTGTCTTCATGGCTGCAGTAGTGTCTCTGTGTGTGCATATTTAACAGTGGGTGTGTCCTTTGTCTATGCCTGCATGTCTTTCTTGTTTAATGTATATTTGTTGTAGCGTATCTGTTGTTTTAAGCTATTAACCTGCTAGGGACTGCAGATGAAAATTAGCCTGTATGGCTAAATCTGGCACATTTACATGTTAATTAATGTGATTAATGTGTCCGTTTTAAATCTGAAATCTGATTTGGAGTCATCCAACAGCTTCAGGAGAACCCCTGTTGTCCCCAGTTTATATTGCATCCTGTTGCTGAACACACAGTCTGAAAGAAGACGTGTGTGTGTGTGTGTGTGTGTGTGTGTGTGTGTGTGTGTGTGTGTGTGTGTGTGTGTGTGTGTGTGTGTGTGTGTGTGTGTGTGTGTGTGTGTGTGTGTGTGTGTGTGTGTGTGTGTGCCCTGTCTGAAAGAAGACATGTTGAACAATGTCCCTGTACCTGTTTGAAGAGAGCGTAGATCTTGAGTTTGGCCTCGTTCCCCGGGTCATTCTTCAGCGTTGACAGTTTGGTCTTGGCCTGCTCAAACTGCTCCACCGTCGCTGCTGCAACAACATGAAACGTAATGCCTCCTTCAACTTCGGTCATAGAATGGGAAATCAGCGTGGAATTAAAGGCAGAGAAGTGTTTACCAAAACAATTTTTGTGAAGTGCGTTTGTACTCTACCATCATTTAGCCTATTTATATTTAAAATATTCAATTATATTTGGGTTCTGAATTTAAAGACAACCAGACTGACATATGCTAATAGGCCCACTACAATATTTGTTGATTTATCGGAAGTGATATCGTCATCGCAATATTTAACAATGTTATTGCATATTTTCCACATATGGTGCAGGCCTTAGTGGGAACCCTGAAGAAGTTAGCGTGAAGAAGTAAATGGCGAGGAGCTGAAAGTGATGATGTTTGGGATGCAGGTGGAGCAGCAGATACTCACCCATCAGAGGAGAGGCTGTGGTGTGGATCTTCAGACTGGGGTTAGTGGAGAACCGGACCAAGCTGCTGACACAAGACCACATTTACTGACTGCCCACTAGGGTTGGGCGGTAATACGGTATACGGGTCTTAAAAATGACAACGCTATCAGTTTCAATACCGTCATTAAAAAAATGCAATGCACTAATATAGGAGACAAGGATTAAATATTACTTATAATGTATGTAATAATGTGTGGTTGTCATCACGTGACAGCGTGGAGGAGAAAGTAGTGTTTTTGTAAGTTGTTGTCAGACAGGGAGACTTCTATTACGTGGCTTCTCTCCCTTTCACCGATCAGCTGGCCGGTGGGTGTTACGGTTCTGTATACCAATTAGGAGCGGGCACTTAGGTTCTGACCAATCACAGCTGACTACCGTGTGTTAAAGCTGTTCTCTCTTCTGCTTCTGTCAGTTGTTTTTCAGACTATAGTGAGACCCGCCTTCCACCTCCCGGCCTTTTAGACGGTGTTCTCGCTCTCCTCCCGGCTGTCGGCTTGTGTTTCGTCTTCGGCTTTTTCTCGCCACCACCACTGTCTGGTTTCCATTGGGGGATGTGTTTGGTTTTCCTAAACCATGACATTTGTATCGATACCCCTTAACAATGGAGACTAATCTCCAAATAACTTGTGTTTGTACTTACTTGGTTATCTTGTTAATAAATGTTTGCATATCTGCAACGAAGTCTCTCCTGATTGAAATGTTATTATTGTTCCAGTATTAGTGTTTGGTATAGAGATGGGCCGATACCACTTTTTTGCTTCCCGATACCGATTCCGATACCTGAACTTGCGTGTCGGCCGATACCGAGTACCGATCCGATACCAGTGGGTCATATATTTCATTATGTTTTAACAGCTGTATACTACTATCCCTGTATGGATGTGATATTATTTCTATCTCTGTTGTCTGTCTGGTTCAGGTTAAACTCTTTGTAAAACATGAACAAACACAAACAATGAATGCCCCAGAACTTTCTTTTATTCTCCAGTTTGACAGTCCGTTATAAAGGAAAAAGAACATAAATAAACTACTTTAATGTAGATTTTCTTTAGGGCTTTATTACGTGGTATCGGATCGGTGCATAAACTCCAGTACTTCCCGATACCGATACCAGCGTTTTAGGCAGAATCGTAGCCGAAACCGATACTGGTATCGGTATCAGAACATCTCTAGTTTGGTATTCAGTTTCTGAACGGTGCACAAGCCAACAGTTTGGTGACACCGTCTGAACCTTACGTCATCATGTTTAATTAGTCACGGTAATACCGTATACCGCGGTAACCTAGGGAGGAGGTTTGACGGTATCAACCTTGCTGCACACTTACAGGACCACCTTAAAGCTGGAGCATGCTTGTTGCGTTCAGCACGATCGGAGCTCTGAGGTCCGCGTGCTCGCAGCGAAGCAAACCGACTCCTTCTCTCCTGTAGCCAATCAGTGCAAGGCGGCCTATGGGACTTCGTCCGCATGGTTACAAAACGTTAGTGGCGCTCGGCGATCAGACCCTCCACGCCCTTGTAGGGCTGCTCGATTATGGAAAAAAATATAAATCACGATTATTTCAGTCAATACTGAAATCACAATAATTGAACACGATTACTCGTTGACTTCTGGAAAGATGTTGTAATTAATGAACTTAAAAAACAGTGGAAAAAGTTAAATAAATCAACAGTAAAAAAACACAACTGTGAAATTTGCGTTAATACTTGTCCTATTTAAAAACTTTATTTTTTCATTCAGAACAAAAGGAGAAAATAAGAGTTAACTTAAAAAAACGTGATGAGCGAAATAATTGTTTCTCGATTATTCTGTTTTTGTGATCATTGGGAGCCGAAATCATAATCACGATTACATTAAGATTAATTACACAGCCCTATGTTGTTGTTTGATTTGTAAGGACGCATTTTGGTTTCTGTAACTCATCAACTGATTCGGACCAAAGCAAACAAACTACAGGTATGAAAACGCCCTTAACGCAGGAAAAACCTGCACAGGTGTAGATTTCGGATTTATTTAGCAAAGGGTATATTTGTCTCCCCTCAAAAAAATATAAAACAACCCACTACCCCAAGAGAGGTTCAGGGGGCTCAAAACATGTACGTAAAACAGAGAATTGTGCTACATGTGGGGGTTAAAGAAACAACAGCAGGTGGAATATGGATAGATTTTGACTGTCATGTCGTTTATGTAGATTTATACTTGGAAGATTTGTCATGATGTTTTGAATATTCAGAAAGTTTAGAACAATGCAAGAGAATAACCATAGTTTGATGGAGAAAAGGCACCAGCACTCCCCGCAATTTTCAAAGATCTGTATCACAAATATGAGTTTCTTTCAAACAAATTGCCCAAAAACAACATGTATAGTTCCATACACGAAACGGGCTGTAATTATCCATCAACATACGTTCCCCTATGAACTAGTAGCTAAAATAATTCATAATTTCTAGGTCTTTTAACAAAACATTTAGGGAGGATTTAATATTAATGAGGTTTATGACTTCTTATGACTTCCAAAAATAAGTATAAAACTAGCAGTGATAACTTGGAATGAAGTTGGCTTTAGAAGATGTAACACAGAATATGGAAAATGTATACTTTACAAAACAAACTTTGCAAAACAGACCAGGTCAATTTTGACCTGGGAAGACAACACAAGGGTTAAACTAAACCTGCACCCTTGGTGCCCACAGTGTTACATGAAAAGAATCTGGAGCAAAGGTCCCACCAGACTCCATGTAAATAATCAGGACTTTTATCAGCGTAAAACACACTTAATTTAAATTGGAGAGAAACTAAATAAAACTACCAAAAGCCGTCTTGGTTCATCTTTCCACTGTTCCAACAATCACCACTCTGGTTTGGTTGAAATAAACCCTTAATTCACCCATTTACATGTGGAGATATGCTGGCTCTATACACGCTAAAAGTCCTGATTATTTACATGGAGTCTGGTAGAAATATGCTGGCTCTATACACGCTAAAAGTCCTGATTATTTACATGGAGTCTGGTGGAGTTTGGTGATGGTGATTTCGGGGCTGTTAAATGAAAAGAATCTGGAGCAAAGGTCCCAGTAACTGTAAGAGAGTGAACCTTTCGTTACTTAGTGAGAACTACAGCTGACAGCTGTCACCTTTTAGCCCGACTGACTGATGTTAGCTTGTTAGCTTAGCCGCAGAGCAGCGGTCAAACCGGGTAACAAGCAAACGGTTAGTTTAGCTAATATTGACTGAGGCTGCTAACTCAGACAAGCTAACAGGTAGCCAAACTACAGATGTCACCGGCGTTTTAACCTAAGCTTCACCCCTCTTCCGTAACGTTAAAGTGTACCAATAACCGCAGTAACAGCATTAAAATTAGACGACATTGTGATCCTCACCTTCTTAATTTGACAAAGCGCCACGGACCGAACAACTTCAGGGCGACGCCGGCCATTTAAACCCAGAGAAGGAGGTCCAAAGTGCGGCAGGCAGGACGGAGAGAGTGAGGTAGCGAATAGTTAACTAGCTAATTAGCTTAGCCCCAGCCTAGCTGTTTACAACCGCTGCTCCCGCCCACTCTGTCTTCCTCTGCTCTCCCATTGGCTGAAGGGAAGCGCCTGACAAATGAACGAATGCTTCGCTAACGTCCCTTTTTAAACCAATTGGAACGCACGCTTACGAAGAACACCCGCCCCTGTGTATGTGCGTGGCCAATCAGCGTTAAGAGATGCTGGTCAAAGAAAGTGCAAGTGATAAATTAATAAATTATTAAGTATTAGCAAGTGTTTTGATTAAAACATCCGCGACATAAGGAAAACAGACATAGTTTAAACATAATACTTCAGTTTGAAATGAATAAAATGAGATTGGGATTAATTAATTCATAGATTATCAAACTGAGTATTCCCAATCAAAAACAATTCAGAATGACATAATATAAAGCACTGTTCCTGTTATTCAGGAAGAAATAGATCAAGAAATAAACACAGTGCCATTCATAGCAGTGGAAGTGGATGACACCACAGACATATAATGAAAGTCATAATCTGCTATAAATGAAAAGGGCATGATATGTGGGCGGTTTCTAGGTTTCTTTGACATTAGCCTTCAACGAGATGCTGAAGCCATAACTGCTGTGGTGATGGGGGCAATTACCAACTACAATCCTGAAACAAAACTTATTTTTCAGACATACGATGGAGCAAGCTGCATGAGTGGGCAAAGAGGCGGTGTAGCCTACAGGCCCTCGTCAAGGTGAAATGTCCACATGCTCGTTTCATTCACTGCTATGCACACAAACTTAATTTAGTTTTGGCTCAGGGGACAAACAACATTCAGGAATCAAAGCTTCCACAACTTCTTCAGCCGTTCATGTAAACGGACAGCACTCCTCGCTCAGGTAGAGGCAGCCTAAGGGGCTGTCCACACGGAAACGTTTTTTGTGCAAACGCACATGTTTTGCATCGTTTGGGCCGACCGTCCAGACGAATCCTGCAAACGCACTGCCTGAAAACGCACTTTTGAAACCAGGTCTCAGGGTGAAAAAAATCCAAAAACGGCTCCCGTTTGGCTTCGTATGGATGGTAAATACGGATCCGTATCGATGATGTCATCGACACACCCCTCTTTTACACCCTCTCCCACGGCCGCTGACGCACACAACTGCGGTGAAGCGAGCATGTCCCATCTCCATGGTTACACCAGCTCACTTCATCTAAACACTGTGTCTCTGCTCCCTGACCCTTCCCTCTGGACTCTACACAAGATATATTGCTAACGTTATGTAGCCAACGTTAAACATCGCTAAAGTAGCTGACCGCTCCAGCAGCGAAGTAACGTTAACGTTAGCTGCTATGGCTATCTGTTTATAAAGTGGAAGTAGATAACTTATCAACTAGCTAGCTAATCTGTCTGCTTATCAACTCCTTGAACGGATTATAGTAACTTTTACCACGGCTTATTGTAAAAAGGCTACTGCAAGAAAACCGTATAGATTATTAAAAAGACATCATTCATGGATCGTTGATGTTTATTTGACTGCCGATGTTAGAGCTAGCGAACGTTAACGCGCTAACGTTAGCGTGCTGCAATCACGCAAATTAAAAAGCAATCCAAAAGCACATTATACAACGTAAACAAAGACACATTTTCTTGCGGCTGCCTTTATAAAATGAGCCGTGGTGAAAGTTATTATAGTCCACGGATGTATTAAGAGAACGTTACAATCTAGCTAGTCATGTTATGATGGAAAGTGGAAGTGACTATGCGCTTCCTCTCCGTTTTTTGGTGAATTTCTGTAGCAGAAACATATAGGCCTGAAGTAGCGTGTTGAGTCATTTACAAGTGGATTCGTTTGGACGCAACTATTCTTGAAACGAATCCGGGGGAAGACGGGTAAAAAAAAGATTGTTTGAAACAGAAATTGAACGACTTTGATTTCATTTTCATGCTTGAGGTTTTTCAAACCATTTTTGGACACACTGAACTACTGTTCCAGTCTACAGTCAGCACCGCGGACAGCGACATGGCCAGCCGTAAAATAATATGCTCCTCCATGTTTTATTGCTATTTTGCAAAAAGTTATACAGTTAGGCTATACATTGTTTTATATATTGTCTGTGGAGCATAATCACTTGTTGTCTTAATTAGGCTATTTCTCTTTAAGACCGCACATAAATGGCATTCTCTGGTATGCAGTCCGTAGCTTGTGTAGCCTATAGTGCCACCTACTGGGCTATAAGTAGTCTGCTGTCATGTTTCAAACAACCAATTGAATGAATGAATGAATAAAATAATATCAATAAATAAAATCAAATAAAAAGCATTTCGTTTTTACATGCAGGTGAGAGAAGGGTGACATTTTGCTGAGCACATTGCAGTTGGTGCTGAGTGGAGCGTCTGTCATAGTGGGATTGGTTATGTTGGCGTCACTGATTCTTAATTTCCCACGAAGCTGATCGCGGTTACGTGTCAGTTAGACTTCTCATCTCCAGTCCTATATGTAGCCTATGAGAGAAGTGGCGCTGTCCTGAGTTGAAAGCCTACTTTACGGCTTTATTATCCAGTTAACAGGTGTGTGTTCGTGTCGGCCGCTCTCCATTTCCTAAGGTTCTAAAATGCTAACATTTTTTGACTACTTTTTTTTTAAAGGCCGTGCGCCTGTGAGCACCCACGGAGGAAAACATAAATTGGGGCCTATGTAATGCAATATGATCTCCATACTAAGCTCACTGGCTTCCTCTGTAACAGTTGCCACGCACCACCCTGAAAACACTATGATGAATGGAAAACTCTTCTTCTCCATTCATCATAATGACTTGGGCCTTCTTTTTGTTCAGTGTTACACTTACTACAGACAGTACATACATAAGTGTGTTGTAAAATATTTAAGAATATTGTTTTTATACTCAGAACACACAAATTGACAAAACAGAACAAACATTTTATTTTTCCCACAAAAACAATGTACACAGTGTACATCCCAACCAACACAAAGTTGTACATACTGTGGTCTACATACAAAACAACAGAAGAATTTACTGTATACAGTTATAAGAATAAAAAATAAATAAATAAATAAAAACTATACTGCATCCTCTCTTCTGTTTCGGTCTGGCCACAGCACCTCATCCACATCACAAGCAAGGTTTTCCCTGGCCAAGCAGCGGGGGACATATGGCCTAGAGTGGCATGAAAAGCCAGCAGTGATAGATTGACTAAACAACAGCCTTTTTTTTAAATAAAATCATTTAAAGGCTATATTTCAAATGTTTAGAATCCATCACTTC
>NC_041352.1:27991756-28081756 GCF_004354835.1 Perca flavescens
TGGAGTTCACTGACTTTAACATTTTAAAAGAAAGACCTCAAACAAGAGCCACATCACAGTAACTTGATGCTTTTATTGCGAAAAGAGACCGAATAAAAAACAAAACATGACAAAACTCAACATCATTTCTACAATTTCATGATCACAGCTTCCATCTTTAAAGGACTGCAAGTGGAAGAAGTTTACAATGTTCACGAGGAATCTGTTCAATCATTCTGAATTATTTTATACAAAGTTCATTCATTAGTTTATAACAATAAGCTGACATATTTCTGTAAGTGTGATCCTGTACAGACTTAACTGATCAGCAGTGAGAAACAGGAGGAGACTCTCCATCCTACACAGCACACAGAGACACTGAGGAACCAGGAGACCAGACCCTAAACCTAAACCCAGGATAAAGAGGCTGAGTGAATGTGGTGTTGAAGGTGTAGAGGTGGATCAGTGAGTCAGGGGAGACTGAGTAGAAGGACAGAGAGCCAGCAGGAACGTCCACATACACTGCTACTCTACCAGAGACAGAGGAGGAGATGGATGTTTCTCTCTTATTGTGACAGACCGAGTAACCACCATCAGAACAGTTCAGACTCCAGGACTGATCATTACATCCAAACCAACAGTCATCACTGTTTCCTCTCCTCCTGATTCCTCTGTAACTCACTGATATATAAACGCCTCCTCTCCTCTCAACCTCCCAATAACAGCGACCAGTCAGACCATCTCTACACAGCAGCTGAGGATAGTAGTCAAACCTCTCTGGATGATCAGGATATGACTGATCCTCCTTCACATATGTCACCTTCCTGTTGTTGTCAGAGAGTTTGAGGTTTCTGTTCACTGTGTTTGTGTCGAGTGTGAGTTCACAGGAATCTGACGGAGACAACGAGACACAACACAGCTGCAGTTATTAAAGTGATGGTTCGGAATAATTTCACCCTAGGGTCCTTTGCACAATGACCTCGAGCCAAACACCCCCCCAGAAACTTTCATCTGGGTCGAACATTGGGAGAGTTAGCGTAGAGTAGCATTATCAGTTGAATAGTGTAGCGCAAGCGCTAATGGATCCACATTTGTATCTCGTAAATGACCCCACTAATAATGCCCGAAATGATACCAAACTTCTACAGTAGTACAAATAGGTTATGCATTCATAAAACGATGGATTGGAAAGTTTGTAAGTACACCAGAAGTTTATTTAAATAAAACTTGCCTGTTGGCTTCTGCTCTCTGTTGCTGCTGCTACTGTTACCGTCATTAAGAGCGCTTAGGGACGTCTACAAATTACAACACCGAAAAGAGATGCAACAAAAATATTTATTAATTTAACTTTTTTTTTTAAGTAAGTGCTGTAGTATAACTAGCAGGAGACAAGTTATAATTGAGGTAAGTTAGGAGACATTACCTTATTTAATCATTAAATTAATAAATATTTTTGTTGTATCTCTTTTCGGTGTTGTAATTTGTAGACGTCCCTAAGCACTCTTACTGCCCGTTAGGTAGCAACAGCAGAAGCAGCAGCAGAGACAAGAAGCCAGCAGGCAAGTGTTATTTACATAAACTTCTGGTGTACTTACAAACTTTCCAATCCATCATTTTATGAGTACATAACCTATTTGTACTAGTGTAGAAGTTTGGTATCATTTCAGGCATTATTAGTGGGGTCCTTTACGAGATACAAACGTGGATCCATTAGCCCCTGCACTAAGCTATTTAGCTGATCACGCTAACTCGTCCAATGTTAGACCCAGCTGAAAAAAAGCTTCTGGGGGTTGTTTGGCTCAAGGTCATGGTGCAAAGGATCCTAGGGTGAAATTACTCCGAACCATCATTTTAACCTATCAGCACTTTGATGATGACATCAGAGGGTTGCATGATTGATGTCACAGTTTGATGAATGAAATGTAAAACTGACTTACACTTCCTCAGACCTGGTGTCAACCATCTGACTCCAGCAGGCTCCACCCTGAAATGAGGAGGAGGGGAGGTATGGAATGCAGTTTTATTCACAATTAAATAAATGAATGAATGAATGAATGAATGAATGAATGAATAAACAAATAAATAAATAAATCATGAAATAAATAAATAAATTATTTCATGATACTTTTATTTCATAAGTCCATATTTATTTATTTCAAGAGACTTTTATTTTCCTAATGCCTTATTTATTTCACTCTGTATTTATTTCCATTTCTTATATGCAAATCAGGAGGCGTGGCTATCTCTCACATTCAGAACAAGGTGAATGGGACTTCTTTGGCAGACCAACAACAGGACAATTTTAACAATTTTCACCATCTTATTCATCACTAAATTCACTTCTGACAACGTTTTAGGCGAGAAATTAACTGTTTAGATTTCGAATATAGGCAGTCTTGCGAAAATCGTTGCTAAATTGACAATTTAATTCAAAGTTTTCGGAGTTGAGAAGCTCCACAAAGTAACGCGACAACCAGCAGCGCCTGCCCCGGCCGCTGGCTCGTCGCTCGGACAGTCTCGCTCGGACACACTTCTGTAAACCGGAGGTGTCTTTGACCGCTCTCGTAAATAAGAGGCTTTTATTTCGCCGTTGACGGATCGTTTGTTTAAATATCACAACACATGTCCATCATAAGATTAATGGGAACCAGATTTTTTTTTGGAGTTAAACTCAACAAGCACCTGACAACCTCGCTGGCCATCCGTCTCTCACACACACCGCCACACACACACACACACACAGGGCCACAGCGCAGCAGCAGAGGAGAGAGTGGGTCACAGCAGTAAAATCAGCCCACTTCGTAGCCACAAACCTCACCCAGGCACGAATCAGCCGTTTCTCCTAGTGGACCCTCTGCCCTGTTTCTGATGTATCGTACATCCCGCACAAACACAATAGTTCACCATTTTTGCTAGGTCTCCAATATAACTGCTAGCCTACCCGTGGTTAGACTAACGGTAACTCTAGTCTTAGTGCAAGGAACGGGGAGAGCTTAAAACCACTGTAAAAAGTTACAACTTTTCATATTATATTCAGCAATTCGTTATAAAAAGCCATACAAAACAATGGTGGGCGGCTCTAATCTTTATGTTTAATAAGCACATTGCTTAACTTCATGAAAAATGTGACCTGCAATTTACACTTTAACAACGCCTCAGCTGTCGTGTCAACCCGCAGTGGACAGAGTACCACGAGCTGCCTGTTGTGGTGCTCCGTCAGGTCAGCGCTAGTTGGTCGTCTAGTTACCCCAGAATAGGTGACTGTGGGCTGGGCAAACAGCACCGCAAACTGCCGGTCGTGGTGCTCCGTCAGGTCAGCGCTAGTTGGTGGTCTAATTACCCCAGAATAGGTGACTGTGCGCTGGGTAAAGAGTACAGTGTTGCACTCTCACTTCGCCAGCCTTTTTTTTGCCCACGGCTCTGTTCTGAATGTGAAAGATAGCCACGCCACCTGATTTGCATATAAGAACTGGAAATAAATAGAGAGGGAAATAAATAAATGTGGACTTATGAAATAAAAGTCTCCTGAAATAAATAAATATGGACTTATGAAATAAACGTACCATGAAATAATTACATTTATTTAATTATTTATGTATTTATTGCCTCATTTATTTAATTCAGGGTGTATTTATTTATTTATTTATTTATTTATTTATTTATTTATTTATTTATTTATTCATTTATTTATTTATGTATTTATTCATTTATTTATGTATTTATTTATTCATTTAAGTATTTATTCATTTATTTATGTATTTATTTATTTATTTTTGTATTTATTCATTTATTTAATTGTGAATAAAACGGCATTCCATAGGGAGGGGCATTACATCACTCTCACATACACAGCTTCGTTCTAATCAAATGTAGGGTTGGAATTTACTCATTTTATATTCATATTTGGGCTTTCAACAATTAAAATATTTAATTCAGTTTAATTTCCTTTAAACTGTCCAATCATAACAGAAGTTATCTCAGGACACTTAAACCAGATAAAGGAGGTCTAAGTCAGGATTTTATTTCATAGTACGCACAACAACAGTCCGTCCTCAGAAATCAGCTGTTCTTATAATAGGCTATTTGATGTGTATGAGAGTGTGTTCCTAGCACACTTTATCATATCATAATGACCAGGCCATGATAATATTACTGACACTACAGGTTGTTGTTTTGATAAACTCATCTATAGGCTGCTATATGAACGCTGTGTTATTCAACCAAAGCTGCATGAAAATAAAAGCCCTACAGAGGGAAATGAATGAAATATGTACAAATAACAGAGTGTGCCTATTATGTTTGGACATTTATGAATTCATGAATTAGACAATGTTTTATAAAGTTTATGATATCACCCTAACTTAACAACTGTCTGACATTTCCCTCTGGAAACAGCCGGTTTCCCGCAGAGTGTGAGGACCTGTATTTGGACTGGGATGGCACAGTTCCGGCGCGTTGCCCTCTCTACTGGACCCAATTCAGTACATACTGTGGATCCGAGAGCTCAACTTTAGAAAATCTAAATAAGCATATTAGCCAGTCATTGTCATGGTCGCAAGCATCAACTAGTGGTATCCCCCACCCCGAGATACAATTTGAAGACGAAATAAAGTCTAACAAGCAAACACACTTTTCTTCATGCAGGTTTTGTCACAAACAGTATTAAAGTTTGGACTGATAACGAGGACATAAATGGTAACGATTGCGCGAGAGTTTAACGGCTGTATTTTCAGACTTTGACATTTGATGATATATGCACAGTTTTAAAAGACAGATATTTATTTATTTACACTGTGTTCTGCAGCTATCTAACGCTAGGGTATTTGATGCTATCCTGTATTCCATGCAGTCAGGCCATCTCCTCCTCCTGAGGTCCCGGAGCGGACAATGTGACGGCGAGACAGCGCCGATTAAATATTAAGAACAAATTTGTATTTAAGATTTGAGTTGGAGGTGTTTATGGAACACTCAGTACAAGCGCAAATAACACTGCTGGATTTCATCTTCATGATAACATGGATGATATGGACTGAAAGAATGTGCGCAAGGCATCAATACTAGAAAATATTATACCTCACCATCTGTGTAGCCAATTCCTATTTTGTCTCCAAAATGTGTGTACGTAAGTTCTTTAAAACCTCCTACACAAATATCTAATTTTGTTCATCAGTGTTTGTACCTGAGAGTGTCCAGTCTCCAGAGAGGATCCTCCAGTCCCGCTGACAGTAGATTCACTGCTGAGTCTCCTGGATGATTATAGCTCAGGTCCAGCTCTCTTAGATGGGAGGGGTAGGAGCTCAGAGCTGAGACCAGAGAAGAACAGCCTTCCTCTGAGATCAGACAGCCTGACAGACTGCAAACACACAGAACACCACACAGGAACTCTCTGTCAACACGTGGAGCCATGTGTTTGTTTTATGTTTGTCTGTTGTCCAGTTACATTTTGTTTTATTCATTCATTAAAATCATTTGTGGTATTTAATTATTCAACAACAAAAGCAAATGATTAAAAATCCTCATAGAAAGTAACTGAGTCGCGAAACTACCTCTGAAGTTTATCGCATCAGCAGACAAAAAGCTACATGTTAGCTGTTTATCAACTAAAGTTAATCAGAGTTTAAATGGTCATCAGTTGAATGGGTTAATGAATCCTGACCTGAGAGTCTCCAGTGTGCAGTGTGGACTATTCAGTCCAACAGAGATCAGTTTCCCTCCTGAATCCTGCAGGTTGTTGTTACTCAGGTCCAGCTCTCTCAGACTAGAGGACTGGGAGCTGAGAACTGAGGACAGAACTTCACAGCTTCTCTCTGACAGCTTACAGACACTCAGTCTGAAAATACAACAGGAAACAAGACAGATAACAGTTGTGTTGAAATGTTGAGTCTAGACTTTTGGTATATTTAGTATATTAAATCTCTTTTCAGTTTAAATCCTTTCTGTTTTTTTCTAAACAAGTTGTGGATAACTAATAAAGACTGAATCAGGAATCAACGTCACATGGTATTAAAATATAAAGGATTTCAAGATCTTCGCCACAGTTCATTTTTCATGCAATTACAAATAAAAACAAAATACTTTGGAAACATTCAAAAAATTCTGAAATTGCAAAATTTATTCCCGACATGAGAAGGGTTGTTTAAATTAAATGAAGCTTAAAGTTTATAGAAATATCTCAAATTAAAGACAAACAGTAACTTGATCTGACCTGAGAGTCTCCAGTGTGCAGTATGGACTCTTCAGTCCAACAGAGATCAGCTTCCCTCCTGAATCCTGCAGGTTGTTGTTACTCAGGTCCAGCTCTCTCAGACTAGAGGACTGGGAGCTGAGAACTGAGGACAGAGCTTCACAGCTTCTCTCTGACAGGTTACAGCCACTCAGTCTGGAGAGACAACAGGAAGGAAACAACTTATTTATATTTCACTCCTGTTGAAAGATAGCAGAGTAATTAATGATGCATAAATCACACTGACAGAGCTTTGTTGGAGGGACGGTAATGAAGAAGAAATATAACTTTTCTTTTTAAATGGAAAGTCTGAACATTTGGTGATAGAGAATATAAAATCCATTTTAAACAAATTGTTAAAATTCTTGCTATATTATTCTAAACAAGTTGGAAACATGATAACTAATTGTGACTGAATAAGGAGTAAAAAGACATCCAGTATTCAGTATACACTTGAGAAAGTGGTGTTTGGCATTTTAGCCATGCAACTGTCGTAGATGTCTTTGTGTTATTGTTTTTTAAGTGCTGATACAGGTTTGTAATGTTACCCCGTGAGGTAGCAATGTTAGCAAGACAGGTTTTGCACAATACCTGAAGCTGTGCATCATCTTATTTTTTTAAACCAAAATACTCCCACACAAG
Source organism: Perca flavescens (assembly GCF_004354835.1). NCBI lineage: Eukaryota > Metazoa > Chordata > Actinopteri > Perciformes > Percidae > Perca > Perca flavescens. The sequence goes on from NC_041352.1 coordinate 27,998,601, forward strand.
TGACATACTGTTCCTATTTGGGACTAAAGTTTCTGTCGAGCCTGAGGCCATTGTACAAAAGCTCAAGGTACGCCGTAGCGTTAGCGTACCAAGTTGATGCTTTCTCTGTGGAGTGCAGACTGCTTTGCTCTCGCGAGTCACGTGACCAAATCGCAGCCTATGCGATTAGGAAATCGGGTTTAACAAATTGTGATATTATTGCAAATGCAATTAATCGTTCAGCCCTAGTTTAAATATCTGCTGCTTTACTCTTAACTCTCAACAGTTGGAAACATGATCATTAATCGTGACTGATTTAAGCAATATTACACGAGAGGGTTTGATTTAACATAATTATTGGCACGACAGTGATGCGGCTAGGACTGAGGTGCTGGCGCCTAGGTTCGTAAGCATGACTGAACAGATAATATGACATTAAACACAATCATGTGATAAAACATGAGATTAATCGCGATTAACTATAGAAATTCAGCAATTAATCGCGATTAAAAAAATGTATCGTTTATTCCAGAGTGTTTCATCCAATGATTCACTTCTCATCCTCTTCCAACCATTCATTAAAACTAAGTCTAAGTTAAAATTAACAACAAAACAATCCATTGTATCAATGTTGTAGGCTAACGTTACTGCTTTTTTGGTTCAGCCCTGGAAGTTACAATGTTGCCATGGAAATGGTGGAGTAATATTTTATGTGATGCGCCAGGTGTGCTCAAATGGCTCTGGGTGTGCTGTCATGCTGATTTGAGTATGTTCTAAATGTCTAGTTGACCAATCAGATTGTTTGGTTGGATCTACTTGTTGTATAATCAGGAATAAACAAACTTCCAGTAATCAAAGTCACATGATATTAAAATATATGTTATTTCTGGATCTCAGCCACAGTTCTTATTTCATTCTTTATGAAGTGATTCTAAATCAGAATAAAATACTTCTTCATATTTTTGAATGTTTCCAAAGTATTTTTCAATACTGTGTTTTCAAAGATTATTGTTCTTGATCTGACCGTAAAGTCTCCAGTGTGCAGTGTGGACTATTCAGTCCAACAGAGATCAGCTTCCCTCCTGAATCCTGCAGGTCGTTGTTACTCAGGTCCAGCTCTCTCAGACTAGAGGACTGGGAGCTGAGAACTGAGGACAGAGCTTCACAGCTTCTCTCTGACAGGTTACAGCCACTCAGTCTGGAGAGACAACAGGAAGGAAACAAGTTATTTATATTTCTCTCCTGTTGAAAGATATTTAATGATGAATAAATACCACTTACAGAGCTTTGTTGGAGGCTTTGACCACTGGCAGCAGCTTCAGAAGAGCTTTCTCTGAAGCAGCGTATTTCTTCAGGTCAAACACGTCCAGATCTTCTTCTGATGACAGTAAGATGAAGACCAGAGCTGACCATTGAGCAGGAGACAGTTTATCTGTGGAGAGACTTCCTGAACTCATGGACTGTTGGATCTGCTCCACTAGAGAACGATCATTCAGTTCATTCAGACAGTGGAACAGATTGATGCTTCTCTCTGCAGACAGACTCTCACTGATCTTCTTCTTGATGTACTTGACTGTTTTCTGATTGGTCTCTAAACTACTTCCTTTCTGTGTTATCAGACCTTGTAGGAGTTTCTGATTGGTCTGCAGAGAAAGCCCCAGGAGGAAGCGGAGGAACAAGTCCAGGTGTCCATTTGGACTCTCTACGGCCTTGTTCACAGCACTCTGGTAGATACGTGTTGATGATGTTTGTTTTCCTGATAGCAGATTGACTCCAGAGTTGATGAATGTCAGATGGACATGAAGAGCAGCCAGAAACTCCTGAACACTCAGATGGACGAAGCAGAACACCTTGTCCTGGTACAGTCCTCTCTCTTCTTTAAAGATCTGTGTGAACACTCCTGAGTACACTGAGGCTGCTGTGATATTGATTCCACACTCTGTCAGGTCTGATTCATAGAAGATTAGGTTGCCTTTCTGCAGCTGCTCAAAAGCCAGTTTTCCCAAAGACTCGATCATCTTCCTGCTCTCTGGACTCCAGTGTTGATCTATCTCAGATTTTCCATGATATTTGATGTTCTTCAGTTTGGTCTGAACCACCAGGAAGTGGATGTACATCTCAGTCAAGGTTTTGGGCAGCTCTCCTCCCTCTCTGGTCTTCAACACGTCCTCGAGAACTGTAGCAGTGATCCAGCAGAAGACTGGGATGTGGCACATGATGTGAAGGCTTCGTGATGTCTTGATGTGGGAGATGATTCTGCTGGCCTTCTCCTCATCTGTGAATCTCTTCCTGAAGTACTCCTCTTTCTGTGGGTCAGTGAACCCTCTGACCTCTGTCACCATGTCAACACACTCAGGAGGGATCTGATTGGCTGCTGCGGGTCGTGTGGTTATCCAGAGGCGAGCAGAGGGAAGCAGTTTCCCCCTGATGAGGTTTATCAGCAGCACACCCACTGAGGTGGACTCTGTAACATCAGTCAGGATCTCAGTGTTGAGGAAGTCCAGAGGAAGTCGACACTCATCCAGACCGTCAAAGATGAACACAACCTCTTCAAACCTGCAGATTCCTGCGTCTTTGGTTTCACTAAAGAACCGATCAACAAGTTCCACCAAAGTGAACTTTTCCTCTTTCAGCAGATTCAGCTCTCTGAAGGTGAATGGAAATGTGAATTGGATGTCCTGGTTGGCTTTGTCTTCAGCCCAGTCCAGAGTGAACTTCTGTGTTAAGACTGTTTTCCCGATGCCAGCCACTCCCTTTGTCATCACTGTTCTGATTGGTTCATCACTTCCAGGTGGGGTTTTAAAGATGTCTTCTTGTCTGATTGTGATTTCTTGGCTGTCTGGTTTCCTGGATGCTATTTCAATCTGTCTGACCTCATGTTCATCATTGACCTCTGCAGTCCCTCCCTTTGTGATGTAGATATCTGTGAACATCTGATTCAGAAGGGTTTGGTTTCCTGCTTTAGCAATCCCCTCAAACACACACTGGAACTTCTTGTTTAGGTTAGATTTGAGTTTACGTCGGCAGACTCCAGCAGGACTTCCTGAATGAATACATAACAAAGAAGATCAGTAAGTGATTTATAAAGAAACAGGAACATACTTTGACCCTTCTCTGGAGATATTAGTAAACATCCCATTAGTCCAGCAAGTTAAATCTTTAGAGAAATCCTCTTACTGCTCTGCAGACGGTCAGCCAGCTCATCCTGCTTCATTCTCCTCAGGAAGTACAGTGTGATCTTCAGAAATGCCTCTTTGCTCCTCCTCTGCTCTTCATCCTCATCCTTCCTCTTACTCTTTGAGCATTCTGGGAAATCTGGACTCAGAAGCTTCTGGATCTTCTTCAGCTCGTTCTTCACAAAAGTGACGATGTCCTCCTCTAGCAGCTGGAACAGAAGATTATATGAATCAAATCAAACTGAAATCATGGAAGCAAACATCAGATACTTGTTGGACAGCCTGACAATCCACTGGTCTAAAAAGTGCAGCATGGAGATGATTGTGAATAGAATAGCTAGTAAAAGTAGTTGTTGTACATGTACAGACCATAAATATGGAGTCCAGGTGTGTTTGATGCTGCTGGGCAGACTGACCACTGGGAACCTCTGAGATCTCCTGGTCCACTCTGTGGAGGAATCAAGAAGAATTAGCTCACATCATGTCCGTCCACACAGATACAAACACAAGGTAAAGATCCTGTGACTTACAGTGTTGATTACAACATTGAATCAGATGTTTTCCCCTGACATTAAAGTGTTGGTGGTACTGCTGACCCCACTGTTAATCAACCGAAAGAACTAAGAAGTAAACAAGGGCTACAACATGGTTGGCCTAAAGGACTCCTGAAGCAGAAGACTGGTCTGAGTGAGGAAGACTGCTCTCTTTGCCCGGTCAGCTCTCAGATGATGTCATGTTGTGATTACAAATGGTGAATATACGGGTGCCTGGGTGGCCTAGTGGTAGAACCATACATATATAGAGGCTCAGTTCTTGACGCAGAGGTTGTGGGTTTTATTCTGACTTGTGACACTTTCCTGCATGTTACCCCCCACCCCTCTCTCTCCCCTTTCATGTCTAAGCTGTCACTAATAAAGGCCTAAATATCAAATAAGAGGTGAATTTACAGCTCACAGAAACTTAATACTATCTAGTGTCTGACAGAAATGATGCCTATGTGAAATACTTCTAAAATACTACATCTATGAATCTCATTATATGGTACTGATAACCTACTTTCTGTCAGATGGATGTCTTTTTTTTAAATCTATAAAATAATCGTATGACCGGTCGCTCTTGAAGGACACACAGCTGGGTTCAGGTTCAGGTTCAGGAGACTCTGGTTTCTGCTGCTGGATTCTGAAACAAACAGATAAATAAATGTGCATTTCGAAAAAATCTTTTAAAAGGTGCTCTAAGTGATGTCGCGCATTTTTTAGGGCTACATTTTTTAGGCTACATTTTTTAGGCCAAATCTTTTGTCACATATAGGAAACATCTCACTATCTGCTAGCTGCCTGTCCCCTGAACACACTGTAAAAAATGTGTTCTCTGTAGACAGCCCAGACTCCACAAACGGCAACAAAAACAAACTGGCCAACCTGCTAGGGATGGGCGTATCGATCCTGTGGTATCGATAGATCGATATACTCACGCTACTCATTTGGCATTGATTTCCTTAAAAAAATATCAATATAAACTAAAAAATAGTAATTGGGGGTGTATGCATCACTTTCAGCTGTTTTAGATTACTTACTTAAATTACTATGTGCCGTGACACCCCTGTACCTGGCGGCGTATTAAGCTGGCCCATGTCACGTAATTGTAATTATTAACAACTGAATGCTAATAACGACTTACTTTTTGTCAGGAACACGTTTAAAATATAAATAATCCTCTTTTGACTGGTCGCTCTTGAAGGACACACAGCTGGGTTCAGGTTCTGAGTCTGGTCTGGTCCTGATAGAAAAACATTAAGATTAAAGATTCCCTGCATAACATAACTGTAAAAATATATAATTAAGATACATATGTAGATAAGCCTAATTATATAAAATAAATGCCAATAATGACTTCCTTTCTGACAGAAAGAAAGAAACAGGTGATTAAATAAAAAAAAATCCTTTTATAAGATTCTACTTTAATAAGGTGCCACTGTTCTTCAGGAGGAGTTGGTTCTTTCAAATGTTTTGTAATGTTGCTGACTTCATAAAGTAAATGAAACCATTTCACAGCCGCTGCTTTGACTACTCAGTTCCCTAGTTCAGTTAGGCCACGTCCACACGTACCAAAAATCTATTTTTTACCCGTCTTCCCTGGATTCGTTTCAAGAATAGTTGCGTCCAAACAAATCCATTTGTAAATGACTCAACGCGTTACTTCATATTCCAGGCCTATAGGTGGCGCTGTTTCTGCTACAGAAATTCACCAAAAACAAAGAGCATAGTTAACTTCCACTTCCCATCATAACATGACTAGATTTTAACGTTCTCGTAATACATCCATGGATTATAATAACTTTCACCACTGCTCATTTTATAAAGGTCGCAGCAAGACAGCGTGTCTTTGTTTACATTGTATAATGGGCTGTTGGATTGCTTTTTATTTTGCAATTCTGTCTGCCATCGGACATAATTGCAGCACGCTATTAGCGACCTAACGTTAGCGCGCTAACGTTAGCTCTGTTAGCTAACATCAGCAGTCAAACAAACATCAATGATCCATGAATGATGTCTTTTTGATAATCTATACGTTTTTCTTGCAGTAGCCTTTCTACAATAAGCCGTGCTAAAAGTTACTATAATCCGTTCAAGGAGTTGATAAGCAGACAGATTAGCTAGCTAGTTGATAAGTTGTCTACTTCCACTTTATAAACAGATAGCCATAGCAGCTAACGTTAACATTACGTCGCTGCTGGAGCGGTCAGCTACTTTAGCGATGTTTAACGTTGGCTACATAACATAAGAAATATATCTTGTGTAGAATCCAGAGGGAAGGGTCAGGGAGCAGAGACAAAGTATTTAGATGAAGTGAGCTGGTTTGACCATGGAGATGGGATATGCTCACTTAGCTTCACCGCAGTTGTGTGTGTCAGTGGCCGTGGGTAAGAGAGGGTGTAAAAGAGGTCGTGGGGTGTGGTTATGACATCATTGATACGAACGTATGCGGTTTCGCCAAGCCAAAAGGGAGCCCTTTTCGATTTTTTTCACCCTGGGACCAGGTTTCAAAAAAGTGCGTTTACAGGATCCGTTTGAACGATCGGCCCAAACGATGCAAAACATGCGTGTTTGCATAAAAAAGTGTCTCCGTGTGGATAGGGTAGGTTATCATTTTGTTTTTTTCTGATACTGGTGCTAAAGCAGTACTTTTAAAACGGTGCCGGTGCCTAAACGGTGCCTGAACCGATACTTTTTAAAAAAGAAAAAAAAAAAGAAGAAAAAAAAAGAAGGGTACTAAACAGTCGGCGACAGAACAACTTGTTTATTACTAAGGCCATATGGTCAAAATTAAATGATTTAATAGTAATGTAATAACTAAAACTTATAATAATCAATAACTTATTTCACCAGTAAATTGCTGCTGAATGACAAAAACAACCACCAGATGGGAAAAGGGTATTTTAAAATAACTTTTTATGCACCGCAAGGCTATAGGTTACCAGTTTCAGTGAACGCACCATCTGTGTTTTTCCAATGTCGGCAGCTGCTGCGCTGCAGAGCAGGCTGTTGCATCCCGGTGTTGAAATAAAGTCACACTTCATACTGTTTAACGTTAGCCGTCAGCATTTTAACCGTGTTTAATCCAGCTGCTAGCTAAAGGTAGGCTAACGTTACCTGCTGTCGAGTGTAGTGTAAAGTCAGGCACCGAAATCTTCATTCTTATTCGGTCTCATTACTACTGTTTACATTGGAACCGGTGCCCTATTGGAACCGGTGCCCTATTGGAACCGGTGCCCTATTGGCACCGTGTTTCGGTACCCAACCCTACGTGTGGATGGCCCCTCAGAGCTGTGGAGATCTGCCAATGAGAGACTAAGAAATAACAAAAGGAGACATAAAAGCAGGAATGTCGGTAGTAATAGTACAGTGTAGTGTAGTAATATCCTACATATTGGTGAATTTGGGGGCGTTTTATGAAACTAATAAGGTTTTTGCATACCGGTGGTAGGCCTGCACGATATTGGGAAAAAACTGAAATTGCGAGATTTTTTTTTCTGCAATATGAAAAAATAGACTAATTTTTACAAAATTACAAAAATAGCTCTATTTGGAACTAATAGATCATTCTCGATTACTGGGGTGATTTTGTAGGGGAGTGCATCTACATAGATAATAAAAATGAAAAAGGAACTTTCTAATGTGAACCATTGACTGACATGACACCATCAATCCAGGCTTAAGTGAATTATATTAATAATGCATGCATGTTGCTTTCTCTAAATTTCAGGTTGTGGTCGACTAGCAGGGCCTGCTTGTTAGTTATATATATTGATCAACATTGATTGTGATTGGTGGTTCACTGTGCATGCAGAGACTGCATTTCATACACTAGCAACTGTGTATCCAAGAACACTTAAATCAGAGTAAATTACGTTATAATCAGACACAGACTTCTGTTGTAGATTAGTGTTACGTTTCCAGCATCGCAGCTCCGAACCGCAACGTTAGTTGGGACAGACGCCTTGTTTCTTTAGGCCACACGTGTCAAACTCAAGGCCCGCGGGCCAAATCCGGCCCGTTGCAGATTTAGATCAGGCCCGTTTATCAATTTGGGTTCACGATAAATTTTGGCCCTCCAAGGAAACAAAGGAAAGTGTTTTTTAAACTGCAATTACATGACATTCAAAACAGAATATGGGCAGATTTGCAGACTCTGAGACTCAGAAATTCCCCCAGAAGCAGCAGAGAGAGTTTTAATATTCAGGCTGAGAAACAGGTTGTAAATTGAATAATTGTTTTTGCTTGATTTGCTAAATTCTACAAAGGCTAAGGAACTCTTTTGATGACTTTTGTAGGGCTTCATGTCAACAAAAATGTGACAAAAAGCAACAGATTTACAAAATGTCTGACAAATGTCTGAGAAAGCCACAAAAAAGTCAGAACAAAAATTAGGAAAAAAAGCTACCAAAATGTTTAAAAAAAAGTGACATGCAGTAACAAAAGCACGTCAATAAACTCTCCATGTCTGGCCCCTTGGTGTGATTCTCTCTTTCCAGTGTGGCCCTCTGGGAAACTGAATTTAACACCACTGCTTTAGGCTAACTTAATTAGCTTTAGCCTGGCTGGTAGCAGCTTTCTGCGGTGAAAATGGCGGGGAGAAGTTGTGATTCTGTTACATTAATCAGGTGATTTGGTTTGTCTTTGCAGTGGACATAAAACACGGACTACTGTAGCTTCACTACCCATGGAAAAGTGTGTGCATCACTGTGTCAGCTGCTACTTATGGTATTTTTCTACACAGGGCAAGCCTCACTTCCCATAACAAACTCTGTTGGACTAACGTTACGTCACATACACATGCTGCCCACATGGCCATCTGTCAGCCGGTAACAATCATGTAAAAGGGGAACGGTGAAAGTTTACTTTTCTATCAAGCAGTCATAAAGTTTTAGCATCAACATCCCAACGTTCTGCGATGTGAACATTGCGCACATCGCAATGTAGACGATAAAACTAAATATCGTGCAGCCTTAACCGGTGGCCATCTTTTCCAGGTACCAGCAGGGAACAGAGAACCGGGTTGGTCTGAGAGATCACTCAGATTAGAATTTAGTACCAGGTGAAAACAGGGCCATAGATATCCCAGAATCCACCTGGATAGGCTACAGTGGGCTGGGAACACAGAGACTCTCTACAAGAAGACCACACACCCAATGAGACAACAGTACTTCTAGTTTGTTGGAGGTTTTCAGAACAACTCACCTCCGTCTTCTCTTCTCCATTTCCATTTTCCTCCTCTCCATTTTAATTCTCCTCCTCTCTCTTAAGTAGTTATGGATCCATGGACCGGTCACACTTTAGGGACACACAGTTGGGTTCAGGTTCAGCAGGGTCTGGTTTCTGATGGGCCTGTTAAAAAGAGAGGAAGACCACTTTTTAATCTCCAGAAACAGAAGCTGCTGGAGAAACTAGAAGCTATCGAGCAGAAAATAAAGTCTGAATCTCTTCACTGAATGATTTCTGCTCTCTGCTCATCCTGCTTTTATTCATGTCATTCATTATCTTTCTGGGAGAACAGGAACATTGTAAAGACTCCATGACTAATGCCATCTTTCTGTCCTCTAATGGAGACTCCATTATGACAATCAATCTCACCTTTCTGTCCTGTGAATGTAAAAACAGGATTTAAAGTGGAGCTTTTGCATTAGTCTTTGAGGAGAAACTATTTTACAGACCTGTCCATTAAATCAACTATCCCTTAGACGATAAAATCGTTTGCGTGTTAGTCGACTAAGTATTTCTTTAATTAAAAGAGAGCAGATCTGGGCTCAGGTTAAGACAAGGAGATTTAAAAGAGCGTCGAGCTTAGGCCTCATTCTGTGGAAACCTACAACATTTTGTAACTTAAATTTGTGCATACTTATATATCTGAATGCAGGAATTTAGACGTCAGAAGATTTTTTTCGCCACTGTCGCACCAAATGATTGCTGAGAGTGTGGTCTACACTTAATCTATTTGTAGAGTGTCCTGATTAGGATTGGACACTACAAATAACATGTTATTGAATTTGAACACAAAGTTGCATCATAAAGAAGCGACACTAGGTCCTGTTGGAGGAGTGCCAGCTCATAGTGACGCAGATCCATATTTGTTGATTTAGTTAGGGAATAAGAGAGCTGAGTCTTGTTGTCTCCACATCAGTCCTGTCAGTGAATCAAACGACCGACACTAACTGCTGCAGACAGCTTTCTGATCTTCAACACAAGAGTCCGCAACACTTTCTCAGGAAATGAGAAGTGAAGTAGAAACATTTAGGGCCCTATCTTGCACCCGGCGCAGCGCAAAGCTCGACCCAAGTGTCTATGCTAGTTTAAGACCGACCCAGTTGTCAGTTTCCCATCCAGCACCCACGTCGTTTAAATAGCAAATGCACCTGCGCCCATCTGTGGCCCCATGGGCCTGCTGGTACACTTACAGGGAGGTGTGTTCAGGTGCATTCTGGGCGTGCTGGTCTTACAGGGAGGTGTGTTCAGGTGCATTCTGGGCGTATTGCTATCTTGAGGCAGCGGGAAGTGATCGCACCATTGACCAACAAAAACCTGGTCTAAAGTCAATAACGCAGCATTTCATTGTTATTTTAACAGAGCATTAGTAAAATGCTCCTAGGCTTGTGCACAGCGTACACACAGATGCAGAAGATTAAAAATAAAAATATGACGGTGCAAATCTGCCATTAATGGTCCATTCATGCCACCTGGGAATATCAAGGACCGCCCCCATGATTACGTTGTTTTTCCGACTGCCAGCGTTCACATGGTCGGGATGCGTGTTCTTCTTCTTCGGTTATATTGGCGTTTGGCATAACAAATTGTTGCATTACTCGCACCAACTGTTGGGCGTATCCTAGAGCATCAGGTGTGTGAAAACTTGGAGGCCACAATAACAAAGGACACCCCAAAGCTCTTCAATTACGCATTACTTTCCTTACTACAGTTTGTACAAAAGCTCAAAACATAGGCCTACTTGACTTGAATTGGTTTACTTGTTACTGGCAATAGCACACAACTTTAACTAATCTAACCCTTGTGTTGTCTTCCTGTCAACCATGAAAACAAACACTTTTGTTGTTCCGGTTTCTTTTTTTTCCCCAACGTTTGGGTCCCATTTTTAAAAATTTATATCGCTTTATCCGACGTTTTGTCGCCTTTTTCAATGTTTTGGGTGGGGTTTTTTAAAAACTTTTTTTGTGCTTTTCAAAACGGGTCAAATTTGATCCAAGGACAACATGAGGGTTAAGTTACTCTGTTGAAACCAATTGACAACTACAACCTAAATCAATAGCACATTGTGGACGTTGGCAAAATATATGACATGCATGCATGAATTTTCTATATTTAGGAAAAGTTTCTAACCATTCAACACATTTGAATGATCGTTGGCCATGTTTCTATACGTCAGTTGTTAACAACGCGTCACCAACTGGGAAACTTGGTTAGCAAATGTAGCCCCAGTTTCCCACCCCTGATTCCAGTGACGTGAATGATGACGTTTTCACTGGGAATTTATTTTATTTTTTTATGCCCATGAACGCACAGAAATAGCAATGCTCCAAGGTCCAAGGCAATGTGAGATGACACTCTGATTGGTTTATTGCATGTTACGCCCAAAACACACCTATGATTAATGAAGACACTAAGTACAACCCTTTTGAACCATGTGCCCGGCGTACGGACCTTGTTTAAGACCTAAGTCCACCCCAAAGGGATTTACCAGGTTTGTTGGAGATGAGCCAGGTCTGCGCAGAAGCGATCACCGGTGATCGCCGCCCAATGCAAGCCGGTTAGATTTGTGTCCGACTTGATCCTGACTTGCTCTGATGTCATGCACACATGGGCAACTATAACCTCACAAGATCAAGGCGGCCGCAGTTCTGAGATGCAGGCAAAGCAGTTGCTTTTCACCGACTGCAGATGTAACAGAGTTAAAAATGTAGTGTATTGTTATATATGATTTTTGCCAAAAATTAACAGCCTTGTTTGAATAGTTGTGAATGGGAGCCACCCTTGGCCATTTTGTGTACTACAGATCTGCTGCGTGTAGTCTCGCATTACTTCCCTACCCGATCAGAGAAGCTGTATACTTTTGATTGGGTAGGTTCAACGTACAAAGTACTTCACCCAGTATATCAGTTTCCTAAAAGTAAATTGATGTACACCTAAGCCTGAAGACAATGTTCTGATTTATTTTCCAAAGGTATGTGGCTCTATAATGTAATTTGGTTTTAATTAAGTGCTGTAACTTTATGCACTTAGGCTGCAGTTATGCCATTCTATATGAGAAGTTTAAAAGTTATGATTCAGATGATGGTTTTGTATGCATTTTCTATTGCTGAAAGAGTGATTGGCAGAGAAGCTGTATACTTTTGATCGGATGCTGTAAATGTGTACACCAAAGTCTGAAGACAGTGGTTCAAATGTTCCTAATTAGCATAACAAAATGCCCCGCAAATACCCATATAAGGACATGCCGCTTCCTGTGCACCTCCTGGGAAGCGGGAGACTGCCTTAGAGATCGTTGTCGGAGTCGCAGATGACTGGTACACTGCAGTGGTGGAGGAAGTACTGAATCTCAGTACAAATAAATAAATAAATAAATAAGTAAAAGTACAAATAACCAGAGCCATATTTACTTTAGTAAAAGTAGAAGATGTCCAAGGCCTGGCTTTTAAAAGAAGATCCTATCCTAACCAGCATAAAACGGAAATATGTTGTTAGACTCAAAATGCGGTTGGTTTTATTCTTGGATGTATTTTAAGACCGTTTTATTTTCTTTAACCATGGAAGTAAGCAAATAAAGTGTGTTAAGCAGCGAAAATGGGGAGGAGATATGAAGAGGTCCAGCCAAATAAATAAGATATGAACGCATCTTACTCAGCCTGGCGGAGGAGTAAACGATGCTGTGGAGAGAAACAGATGGCAACTGTGATTTAAAAATGGGAATAATAAAAAACAAACATTTTCACTTTTACCGGAGGCTGTATTACCGAGGGTCAGCAGCGCCGGAGCCGGCAGTGCCCCATATACTGTATACAGTATCTATGGCAACCAAACTTCACTGGTGAGACAAACTTGTGACAGTCAGGAAGACATTTTGGCAGGGGGGAAAAAATGTAACGGAACGTTGTATAAATGTAGTGGAGTAGAAAGTATAGATAATTGCTGCAAAATGTAACAAAGTAAAAGTCAAAAGTATGAACTATTGATTCAGTACAGATAGGGAAGTAGTACGTACAGTAACGAAGAATTTGTACTGCATTTTGGCCCTATAAATAGCACGATCAATCACCAAATACCGCAGCTGATTTAATCAGTTTAATTGCTGATGTAAATTGCAGTGTTAAAGTTTCTTTGCATACTATGATTTATTTTTCAACAAATGATCAGAAATACATTACAGTAAATACTATCATTGTAAACGACTGTAGAATTAAATAAAATGCAGCAACCAATTATTTGGAGCAAATTGTCATCACTCAAATGTGCGTGAGAGTGCTTTTCAGTGTTCGTAGATTTTGTTCTTAGCTAAGAACAAATCCAAGTTTGTTAATTATTCCAAGTGTCCATTAGTGAATGTCAGAATCTTCGCAAAAAGTGCGTAAGTGGGGTTTAAGAACAAATTTCTTCGTAAGAACGGCTGGGGTTCTGATTTATTTTCCAAAGGAAAAATAAAAAAAAAAGCTAAATTCTACATTTCGCCTCTGTCCCCCTGATGCTTGACCATCGTTACACAAGACCCAGGCGGACCCAGGGCATGCTGGGAAACACTGGCCTCTCAGCTGATCTAACAGAGACTAAATCTGTTCAGATTACAGATCATCTACAGTCTGCTGTTGATTAACATCAGCAACAGATCGCATGTAGAGCATTCTGACAGCTACTCTGTCATAATAAAAACAACTGGAGACTGTGTAGGAGCTGATTTATGGGTCTGATAACATTTTATTAAATCGGAATCGGACCACCAGTGTTTCTGTCACTTCCTGTTCAGCCTGAAGGCTGCTGGAATATATATATATATAAATAAATCGGCTGGTAACTGTCCGACTTGAGAGCGGATTTTTGTCACCGCCCCCGGCTGCTGCTGCTTGCTCTCGTCCACTTTACAGTCGAGGCGCAGTTCATCTCCAAGGAATAATAATAAGTAGAACTCTTTAGAACCAGGCGCCCGACGCACAGACCCTTTTTTCCGCCGTCAAACTACCAAAAGTGGATGTGGACACGCCCTAAACACACCTGCACCAGGTGCTGCGATCGTTAAAATAGGACCCAATATTTAACATTACAGAGCCATTAAGTGTTTCTGCTGCTAAACGCAGCTGGGAATGTCCGATGTGTTTATCATAATACATAAAGGATCTATAAGACAGTAGCCTAAGACTGATCAATAACTCGTTACACTCCCAGATACCCACACAACATGGCTGCGGATCTTTGTGAAGACGCCAGTTTGAATTAATCAGAGGTGTTGGTTTCTCTGCAACTTTCTGCTCTTAAACTAAACTAACCACAGCTTGAGTTCACGAGTCAAACGTTACAGACATTAGAGTTAAATTACCTTCAGCTGGAGCTCCACACTGTGAGGAAAAGCTGCGACACATCAGCCTCTGGAAAGTGAAAGGAAACTTTAAACAGGAAACAAGAGGAAACGCCCAGAGAGGCGCACCATTACTATAATCTAGGAAATAATGAATGGAACTTCTGACAGTTAACGTGTAATAACACATGTAACAGAGTTGTTTTTAAATCTAAAATATGTTTTGATTATAACAGAGGATGGCGTGTTGAGAGTACACACAACATTTAAGTTATAGATTAAATATTACAAAATAATACCTGGGTGCCCAGATATCTCAGTTGATAGAGCGGACGCCCACCTTTGCTGCATGCCACCCCTTCCCCTTTTATGTCTTCAGCTGTCCTGTCAATAAAGGCCTAAAAATGCCCCAAAAATAATATAAAAAATAAATAAAAATTAAAATAAATACAGTACCAGTCAAAGGTTTGGACACACCATCTCAAGCAATGGTTTTAATTCATTTGTATTATTTCCTATAAAGACATCAAAACTATGAAGGAACACATTTGGAATGATATAGTAAACAAAAAGTATTAAAAAAAACAGAATATGGTTTATATTTTAGATTGTTCAAAGTAGCCACCCTTTGCTCCGATTACTGCTTTGCACACTCTTCTCTCAATCAGCTTCATGAGCTAGTTACCAGGAATGGTTTTCCAACTGTCTTGAAGGAGTTCCCAGAGGTGCTGAGCACTTGTTGGCTGCTTTGCCTTCACTCTGCGGTCCAACTCACCCCAAACCATCAATTGGGTTAAGGTCAAGTGATTGTGGAGGCCAGGTCATGTGACACAGCACTCCATCACTCTCTTTCTTGCTCAAATAGCCCTTACATAGCCTGGAGGTGTGTTTGGGATCATTGTCCTGTTGAAAAATAAATGATGGTCCAACTAAGCACAAACCAGAGGGCTATTTCATAAAACCAAGATAAGGGATTAAGCCAGGATTTCCCAGTTATCCTGGCTCAATGTAGCCTTGACTCTGTTGCACAAAAGCTGAGGCACCTAAATTATTATAGAGATTTATTCTGTGCAGCTAGCCTGCTCCTGACCAGGCTAACAGCCAGGATTTATTTAATCCTGGAGCCTTTTCTGGAGAGTGAGTTAGATTTTTAAGTGGCATGTGACACGTGCCAGTGGCATGTACTACCGGTACTTCCATATGCCAATTGCAATTGTGTATGAATTGACGCCGTAGTGAGTAGTATGAAAGTGCGAAAATCCTTTTAGGTACATTGGTCAGGGTGGAGGATGGGTAAAATACAGGACTTTCACCCAGGAGAGTGGGGATCAAGTCCTGTGCTGGATGTTGTGTCCTGTGATTGTTATTTCTTTTTCACATTTGTTGTTTTCCTAACCTTAACCCCGTTATTCTTTTCCTAAACCCAACGGTTTGTTTTCCTGAACGCAACGCGCATGTCACGTAGCCTCGCGTTAACACGACCCATGGCTTTAGAACGTGGCACGTATATTTTAACGAAATGTTACGTTGTGAGTTATATTTTAACGTTATGTTATATTTTAGATGTTACGGTGAAGAACATTCAACTTCAAGTGGCACGTGCCACTTAAAAATCTAACTACTGCTTTTCTGTTCACTCAGCAGTGCTTTTAGATTATATTATTATTATAAATATTATTATCAGCCTGCATGAAAATAAAAAAATGTGCATATTGCTGTTTAGTTAAGTACTGTTCAGTTGTGACCATTATTTTTTATAATTATTCATGTGACATTGTTACTGTTATATTGCTGGAAACTGCTGTTCATATTGTTAGAAGTTTGATGAATATATTAATGCAGTTGTTGAGATAATTAGAAAAGGCTGATAAAGTTGCCAAATGTGTTTTAAATGAAGTCTGTTACTAAGGGCAATATATAACGTGCTGTACATGTGTGTTTCTATAGTAGACCAGTGCACCTTAAATTATTTTAGTTGATTCATTTTTTGTATTCTTTAAAGACTATAATTTGGGAGGATTGTACAATTTTAATAACATTAATAACCTGATTGTACAATCCTCCCAAAATACAGTCTTAGTTCACTGAACCAATACGTAACTATATAGTATTGTAGCCTACTGTACATTCATGTAACAGGGAGAGGACACCCCAAAGGTTTTTCTCCTTATATTTAGCTTGGGGGATATAACTGATGATGAACTCTGTTCCATTCATGTTTACAGTGTGCATGAAATTTATCACTTAATTATCTTTAGTTTCCAGATTTTAGAGTCCAATTTCTTCAGTGTCTTTATTTTCTATGTCCATATAGACATGAGGAAGCAAAGCATATAATATGTAGAGAAGGAAACTCTGCCTCTATAAAAAAAATAAACATGAGAAAAAGTGTGGCAGATAATAGCGGACCGACTGAATGATATATCTAAAAATATACATATACAAACTACTGCTCTTAACTGAAACCATTCACGGAGTCACTGTCATTGGCAAAAACAAAGAGTTGTAAGCTTTGTATTAAAAGCAAACAGTGGAAGTTAATATGATTTAGGAAATTTATATCTTAGCAATTACCTGTAATGCATATTCTACATTTTACCATCAGTAAATTTGTTATCAACCTCACGGTCTTTTGAGGAAAGCCGTGGACGCGCATCTATTCAAATTACTTCAGCCTGACTCGACCTAGTCTCTCCTCCTCAGTCTGACCTAGTCTCTCCTCCTCAGCCTGACCTAGTCCGTCCTCACTCTGACCTAGTCTCTCCTCCTCAGTCTGACCTAGTCTCTCCTCAGTCTGACCTAGTCTCTCCTCCTCAGTCTGACCTAGTCTCTCCTCCTCAGCCTGACCTAGTCTCTCCTCAGCCTGACCTAGTCTCTCCTCCTCAGCCTGACCTAGTCTCTCCTCCTCAGTCTGACCTAGTCTCTCCTCAGTCTGACCTAGTCTCTCCTCAGTCTGACCTAGTCTCTCCTCCTCAGTCTGACCTAGTCTCTCCTCCTCAGTCTGACCTAGTCTCTCCTCCTCAGTCTGACCTAGTCTCTCCTCCTCAGTCTGACCTAGTCTCTCCTCAGTCTGACCTAGTCTCTCCTCCTCAGTCTGACCTAGTCTCTCCTCCTCATCCTGACCTAGTCTCTCCTCCTCATCCTGACCTAGTCTCTCCTCCTCAGTCTGACCTAGTCTCTCCTCCTCAGTCTGACCTAGTCTCTCCTCAGTCTGACCTAGTCTCTCCTCCTCAGTCTGACCTAGTCTCTCCTCCTCAGCCTGACCTAGTCTCTCCTCCTCAGCCTGACTCCGCCTTCGTGAAACGCACCAAGCCAGGATGCTCAGATTAGACTAGGTCAAGCCTCGCTTTATCAGTTATCCTGGATTTATAAATTCTGCTTTTGTGAAACAGGCCCCTGGCCATCTCTACTGCATGTTATAATAACATTACCTAGTTATTGCTGGGATCCGTAAATGCAGAAACATCACTAAAATAGATTAGCTGAGGCAAGAAGCACGAGCAGTGAGACAATCAGACAGTTCAGGAGAGACAGTGAAGGCAAATAGTACAAGTACAACTGTCAGTACAATTTAGACTTTTTAATCAAGGTTACTTTCTGTAGTTGCAGACAGAGTTTTCCTGTGCAAGGAGGAATTATTAGCAACATTACAGTCGCGCTCACTTTGGGGTTAACTACAACTTTGGCAAATACAAAGAAAAAAATACAGAGGAGTGTGTACTAGTTTACCCTTTGAGTAGCAACTAGATCAGCTGGAATACTTGCTGAACACATGGAGTGAAGTCACTGTTGCGTGTCTGTGTGCAGGTGAACGAGATGGAGCTGGAGTTGGACTTGGAGCAGAAGCAGCACACTGAGACGGTGAAGACTCTGTGGAAGAACGAGCGTTGGCTGAAGGAGCTACTGTTTGAGTCCGAGGAGCAGCAGAAGAACCAGCAGAGGATGCAGGACTGGTGGAGAGACTGCAGAAGCCAAAAGTACTTGTTTAGATGACTCTTATCATGCCACTGAGCCTCCCCATCATTTAGTTTGTCCTCCATGATATCCAGAAAGCAGCAATCTGCCAAATTCTGCACATTTTCTCAAAGGCCTCGAAAGACAGCAGCATTGTAGTGGTAATCTCCGTTTGTCATGAAGGCTGTGGATTTGGAGAAAACAAAGATGGTTAGAATCCTGTATATCCTGCCTTAAGCTCCTGGATAGTATTTTTTAGACGGCATACCTCACTCTATGTTTCTCTGTGGGTGGTCTGCAGAGCCAAATCCTGCTGGACAACAAAAGTACAAAAATAAATCATAAAGAAAAATTTGAAAATTCCAGAAGAAATGTTGACAGTGTGCCTACTACTTGGTGCACATCCGAATAACCCAGGCTAACAGTAAATCTGCTGTTTGACGTGTGCTGAAAAGAGAGAACGGCTAATGAAAATTAGCCGACTGGCTAACTCCGGTGCATTTACAGAAAAGTTGATTAATGTGCATTGTCCTAATCAAATAAATAAATCTTAACGTACTTATTCAGAGATGGGGATCCAACTGACTGAGTGAGGAGCAGCAGATGCGGATTATTTTTACTTTGCTATACCATCCCAGTCCGGTCTCATGGAAGTTCGTGTAAATGTGACGTTATTTGAATCTATTGATACGCGTTCACGGAGACGTTTTTGTTGGTTTTTACGTGGTGGACAACACGAAAATGTAAAGTAAGGTATTTCAATGGGAAGCATATTTTGTGCCCACAGCACGAAATTGTAGGGAGTAATATAAAATGCCGAAAATCCGCGTAGGGAGTTTGGTCGGGGTGGTGGATGCGTCAAACAACACAGGACTTTCACCCGGGCGAGCGGGGATCGCGTCCCGTTTGCGGCGCTTTGTTTCCCAGGGATGGCGTCCCTGCTTGTGCCGTTTTGTCCAGCGTGTTACTGTGGCGCATCTCCCGGCGTTTGAGGGGCCCTTTGCCCGGCGTTTGAGGCGCCCTTTCCCCGTAAGTTTTTTCCTAAACACAACCTCCGCCATCCTGTTATTGTGAGGCGTCCCCAGCGGGCCGCCTTGCGGGCCGCCGCGGGCCGTCTCGCGGGCGCCTCCCGGCTTATGGAGCGACCTTTTCGGCCGCCTCCCGGCGTCCTTTCCTCGAGAAAATAATGTTACATGTACACGTAAAAAATAATGTAACAGTTACACGTAAAAAATAATGTAACAGTTACACGTAAAAAACGATACAAAAAACACTCTCATACATTTAGTTTACATCAACATGTAGAGGATCTTGTGTCCTTTCTAACAAAGTGCTTAGGAAGGCAATCTGACTTTCACAAGAGGCACAGAAGCCATGTCCACTAAGTGCCACACTGCCTCCTGTACTAAAATCCTACCAGAAATACCAGGAGGAGAAGAGAAACTGGCCCTTTTCAGACAGCTACTGTCCTCACATTTCTTACTCAACATACACCATGCTTGCACAGGATGATCAGCAGGGTGTTCTATTACTCACAGTATTAAACATTAAGCGATAGGAGAGTATTTGAGCTAGAAGCAGGACTATCTAAGCTGCACTAGAGCCTAGTCTGTGAAAACAGCTGTTGGTGTTGAGGCCTGAAGTCAGTTAGGAGACAGTAAGTTCATCATGACAGGTTAGCTTACAAGTAATACCTCTTCTCGTTCGTTCCTCCTGTCTTCTTTTCTTACTCTCTTTCTTCCTTCCTCTTTTGCACTTCTCCTTTTGTGTCCAGATATTTGTTTTCATTGTTTTTAAAATCGGCAGTTGGAACTGAGCCAAAGGTTTAAGACGGGTGGATTCCATAGTTACATGTCTGCGACTGGCACAAATGTTCCTACATTTTAGGCTATTGCAGCACATCGGCACAAAAAAAGGGGGAAAGAACTCCATGGAATAGCTGAAAGGCCTTTGAAGGGCCCGTTACTGGTCTGTGTTGAGCTGTTACACCACATTGTAACTTGCCTTGAGCTCCTGGATAGACTGGCGGAGCTGCCTGAGCTCCTCTTGGTGCTGGACCACGATGTCTTTGAGACAGGAGATGTCACTCTGTCTGTCTCTGAGGGTCGTCTGCATCTCCTCTTGCTGCTGGACCATGGAGTCTGAGAGACGGGAGAGCTCTTCCTCTGCTTCTGAGGGTCGTCTGCAGGAGGGCCTGATCCAGGACAGGAAAGACACACCGAAGTCAACATACAACTAAATCTGGTCTGTTCCAAAATATGCCCATCATATTATCCATTTTTTAAATATCTAAACTGCTTGATTGGATTTTATGAAAGTAACCATCCTTCCTGGGTTGTTAGATACCCCGTTGTTTGCTAGAATAAATAATGATCTTGAATGAATTCAAAAGGTAGAGAATGGCACTAGTTTCATTAGGGTTAGCCAGGTCAGGTCTGCCAAATAGCATACCTATGTAATAAATTTCCCAAATTTGCGATTATATAAAAATGTACGTCTTCTTCAACTTCTATTGATACCACACACCCAATATAACCAGTATTAGTTGCTATACCAGCAGCAGACTTTGTACATTGAGAGTTTGCAGCTCGGTCTCTCTGTCATGGTCCTTCTTTTTTAAGTCAGAGAGCTCCTTTTGAAGGCAGCCATTTTCTCTTAACACTTTCTCCAACTCCTCCATGACTCCACCTGTACACGACAGCATCATCAACTTCCCATATTTTCCTTTCAGGCCACTAAAGAAGTCCATGACCAATCAGAAAGCTTTTCTTACCTGTGGAGGGATCAGCAGCCACAGTGGGAGCTCCTGCAGCTCCTGCAGCTCTGACTGGCCTAGCTGTGTGGGGAACAAAGAAAGAAAGAGACATTTAGATTTTGTCTGAATAAAAACAATAAGTCAGTGAAACCTCAACATTTTAAAAATGCAGAAGCTTGGGGAAAAAAAAAAAACAAAAACATAACAAGAGTTGATAATATCTTTGATTACACTTTTCAAGAATAGATCCTTATTTCATAGGTGTTGTTACATTCTGACTTTAGTAAATAGATTTCCCTTTTCTAAAAGGTTAGAGATAGTGACTAACAAATAGGCTCCTTGGCTGGTCCAGCAGGGGAACATCTGAAATCTTTCTTCTTCTGCAAACACACACACAAAAACACCAGCATAAAACTAGAGCAATATTTTGGGACTGTAACTATAACCTACGTTTTATTGTAGGGACACAGAAATGTTTACCAAGTCTATTATATCGGCTCTAGTGATGACTCCCATTATGGATGCCACAACAGGAAGGCTTGACTACTGGCTTATTTTAGGGGGGCTGAAGTTGCCCCAAAATGTTCCTAAGCCCCCCAAAATAATCAGGAAAATATTTTTATTTTTACTAGGTTAATTCCCTAACTACTTGAGGAGACAGGACCATGTCCAGTGGCTGGACAGGACGTGTAGTATTAATAAAGGGTGCAGTAGTACACAGTACCTGAATACCTCAGGGTACTTCACGGTGGTTCCACTAACCCTATGGACAGGTTTTTACTTTTGGTTAACAAGCTGCTAATCACAAGCCAACTTCAGCGTCGTCACATTAAACAGAGTTCAGAGAAGATTGAAACAGAGGTTGGTGCTCATTTGGCTGGGAGGCCTACTTAATGACCTCATTATCACCATTTATAAGAAATGAAAGAAAAGAACTTACCTCCGCCATGTTTTCAGTACAAGCCACGATGTAGCAGACAGACCACAGCGTTTAAAGCCCCTGAAAACACACACACACACACACACACACACACACACACACACACAGAGGTGTTTTCAGTTAACTGATTAGCCCTCTTCCCATAGTCGACGACAGTAATGGGCCAGGCCGGCACTGGCCCCGCCCACTTTGCTCACTGGCCCGCCCAGCCAAGGTTGATCAATACGATTTGTTTTCTTATGAAAAATTCAAATGTATGTAAAAAAAAAGAAGTAGTACCAGAACTAGCTGTGTGTGTTTAATGTGTCTTCTCTTCTGATTAAAAACCAAACCGTTTAAACCCCAGAATAAGGATCAACCAATCAGGACTCCTTGGAACGTGTAGGTGGTTGCTTGTCTTGGATGGAGTCCAGTGGAAATAAGGACGAGCTGTTCTGCAGCATGTGCAGCCATTTCCCCTATGGAGCTGACAGCCAATCAGAGAGAGAGAGGAGGCCCTCACACAGGTAACTTTAGTAGTAGTCAAACGGGTGTCATGCTTCTTGTGTTATTATTTCAGTAACCTAGTAACCTTCCTATTTAGTAAGAAATGGTGAACACTGATGATGGCTTCTAGCTGAGACATGTTAGTGTTTGGCCACATTAAATAAGAAGAGAACTTCTCTGTGAGGGACCTAGGTTTTAGTTTTCTCTGATCCTGTCACTGCCGTGTGTGGAATGTCATTTTATTCACAATTAAATAAATGAATAAATACATAAATAAATGAATAAATACATAAATACATGAATAAATAAATAAATATGCCTTTGAAATACATCATGAAATAAATAAATGAGGCAATAAATACATAAATAATTAAATCAATTTAATTATTTCATGGTACTTTTATTTCATAAGTCCATATTTATTTATTTCAAGAGACTTTTATTTCATAAGTCCTCATTTAATTATTTCTAGAGACTTCTATTTCCTAATGCCACATTTATATATTTCAAGAGACTTTTATTTTCCTAATGCCACATTTATTTATTTCAAGAGACTTATTTTCCTAATGCCACATTTATTTATTTCACTCTCCAATTTATTTAAAGTTCTTATATGCAAATCAATCAAATCATGCAAATTTTCACAATTTTTGCCATCTTATTCATCACAAAATTCACTTCTGAGAACGTTTTAGGTGATAAAGTTAAAGGTGTGAAGTCTCTTGAAATAAATGTGGACTTATGAAATAAAAGTACCATGAAATAATTAAATTTATTTAATTATTTATGTATTTATTGCCTCATTTATTTATTTCATATTGTATTTCAAAGGCATATTTATTTATTTATTCATGTATTTATTCATTTATTTAATTGTGAATAAAACGGCATTCCATAGCCGTGGACTCCAGACACTGTCTAAGATTTGGAGCCTTGCTGGCCACTTTTCATTATATCTTTCATAATTCAAACAATGCTGGGCTGGAAGTTTTCATTCTTTGATTTTCTTTTACTGCTGGTAGCTGCTCATGATCTGACCGTATAGTCCTGAAGCATATGGATATGAATATATGTTACATGTGTGATTTCTGTCTGATGTAGGCTATTCTATGTCATGCAGTATGTAATTTAGATGGCTTCTCTGCTGTTTGGTTCATGATTAGTTGCCACTTTGTGTAATAAAATGGTTCATTTTATAACATTGCTGTTCAGAGCCAATGCTGCTGGTTCTACCGGTGCTAATATATTTTAGCCTGAATAGGTTCAAATGGACAGGTTTTTATCTATTGTTGTGTACAAACTTTTTTGACTGAGTTCTGTTGGTTGAGCATGTTGGAGACAGTACTATTGCCATTGTAATGCAGTATGTGGAGACAGTACTATTGCCGTTGTAATGCAGTATATGTCGTTTTTTTCAGATTGTCCTTTTTGCTTCTTCTACATCGTTTTAACTGACTTTGACTTTTGTACTGGCCCGCCCAAAATACTATTTGTGCCTACGCCACTGAGATAGATAGATAGATAGATAGATAGATAGATAGATAGATAGATAGATAGATAGATAGATAGATAGATACTTTATTGATCCCCAAGGGAAAATTCAAGGTCCCAGTAGCTTAAAAACTATGGAGGATATATTTATTCATAATTCAAATTGAAAGTCCAAAGAGTAAACGAAGCAAGATCAAAATAAAAATATGCTACTAGGAAAAATCATGCCATAATTAAATTTAAAAAAGAAAACTGGGAGAGCAAAGTTGAAATATAAAATGATGATTTAAAATGCAAAGCTTAAAGGGGTGATAGAATGCAAAACCGATTTCCCCCTGTCATAGTTGAATAAGGACAGTTCGGTGGGTAAATAGGACATACATAGAAGCTCAAAGTCCCACTGATACCCCTTTACTATGAACATCTCATATTTTGAAACTGCCGCTGAAAACGGGCGAATCCCAACAAAGCTGGAAGTTGACGTCAACCTCCCAAAAACCGTAACCTTTGTCAGCCCATGGGTGTATTAAGAGAACGCCCCAACATTTACATAGGCTACACAACTGACCTGAGATCAGGTAGTCTTCCGAATCTAGGTCGCGCAGATCTCTGCTATTCCATTACAAAATTCACTTCTGAACTTTTTTATGCAAGAAATCAACTTTGTAAAGCTCAAATATGGGCCGTTTTAGGAAAATGGATGGCTAATTGCAAATGTTGTCCGACTGTGTGTCGGAGTTCAGCGGCCGGTGCTGCCTGTGTTGCTGCCTCGCCGCCCGACCTGCCCTCCTTCAGACACCCCGACCTGCTCTGAGGTACTTGGAGCTCCGTCACGGCTAGCAGCCCACAGCACTCCATACCCGCGCAAAGTCACCCTTTTTGGGCTCTGACAGAGCTCCAGGGCCTGCAGCTCCCCTCTTCCTGCTAGCTAAATGCCCGGTGTGTGTGAGTGAGAGCGCGGTCAGCGAGCTTGTTATGCCAGCATTCTGTTACCACAGGTTCCAGTTAATCTTTTAATGTGTGTAATTATAATAATAATAATAATTATAATGTGTTGAGTTATTTAAACAAACGATTGGGGAAATAAACGCCTCTTGTCCGCGAGTCTCATTGATAGAGCCTGCGGCTTGATGTAGCTCTATCAATGACAGCTAGCTAGCTAGCCTCCTCTTAAAATTCATTAACTTGAAATTGGACACCGTTGTTAGCTTTATAAGACCTTTAGGTAGATGTTGTATAAGTGGCGTGACGGAATTCAAACTGTAAATATAGCTACTCTAGTTATGTCGGCAGCTGACAGCCAGCCAAGATGAACTGGAACTGTGGTAAGAGATTGCTGGTGTAACAAGCTCGCTGACCGTGCTCTCACTCACACACACACCGGCCATTTAGCTAGCAGGAAGAGGGGAGTTACAAGCCCTGGAGCTCTGTCAGGACAGCGGTGTTTGGTAGTCCATTAGCCCAAAAAAACGGTGACGTGGGTATGGAGTGCTGTGGGCTACCACCCGTTACGGAGCTCTATCTACCTCACAGCAGGCCGGGGTCTGTGAAGGAAGGCAGGCCGGGGGGGGGAGGCAGCAACACAGGCAGCACCGGCAGCTGAACTCCGTCTTACCAAATTTGCAATAAGCCATCAATTTTCGTAAAACGGCCCATATTTGAGCTTTATATAGTTGATTTCTCGCTTAAAAAAGTCTCAGAAGTGAATTTAATAATGAAATAGCCCGACAAACAATGTATAACTTTGCAGTGTCTGCAATATGAGACCTGCTGTCGAGTCTCCCATGTGTTTTTATGTAGTTTGCTCAAACCAATCAGCGCGCAGCTCATTCTAAATATTCATGAGCATACCATATTTGGAAGAAAAGCTCTTGTTCTAAATAGAGCCATATTCACAGGGTAGTTAAGGGCCTAATAAAATAGCATTTGGGCAATTTTCAGCCCAACCAATGTTACATACCCCATTAGGAGACCTTAAGGAACAGTGTGAAATACCCTATATAATCATTCTATCACCCCTTTAAATATAAATGCTTACACTGAAATCTTTGAAATCTTTTATTGAATGACAGAAACATCAAATACGAAACTCAAAATGTGAAATGGAAAAGCTTAAATAGAAATACTTAAATTAAAATCTCAAATAGAAAAAAAGAAATTATTTTATTTTAGCCTTTGCACTTAATAATTTTCAATTTGAAGTTTTATCTTTTGAATTTTACATTTGGTAATTGCCTTTTGACATTTTAAGATTCACCATTTCTATTTCTATTTAACATGAAGGCTTTTCATTTAGAAGTGACACTTGTCAATTCAAATGAAGAGGCGTGGCCCAATGGCTGGTGGGATACATAAAACATACATAATAAACAGCATGATAAAATAACAAACCCACATGAATAATATGGACAATAAAAGAAAAGATACTAAATCAAAAATCCACATCAATGTACTAAGGGATGTAAGCATAGTAAGGTGCTCTATGAGTGTGTGGGTATCATGGTGGTAGTGCAAATAGGTCCAAGGATAATGTCTACAGACCAGCATTAAATATGGACAATATAAGAGAATAATGTAGACATAGTGATATAAAAACTATAGCAGTACAAGGATAAAGTAAAAAAAAAGACAGCATTAAATATGGGCATTATAAGGGAATAAAGTGGACAGTAGGATAGACCCAAATCAACAGTCAATATTAGAGGTTTGAAGTAATAGGGTTACAGCCATTGTTCAGTATTAAGTTAGAAGTTAGACCTCAGTCCATGCTGGGGGAAGGAGGGAGGGAGGGAGGGAGGGGATGTGCATGTATGGGCTAATATAGCCAGTAAACCATGTAAGCAGTAAACAGTGTTAGCAGTAAGCAGTGGGCCAGTGGACAGTACATAACTGTTGTTATAGGAGGTAGTGGGAGTGGTGGAGAGGGAGGAGAGACAGACACACTATGCAGAGAAGTCTCTCTCTCCTCCTCCCTTTAGTGAAACATGGTAGAGTTGTATGGCCCTGGGGACAAATGTCTTTCTCAGTCTGTCAGTTTGTGCAAATGAACGAATGCTTCGCTAATGTCCCTTTTTAAACCAATAGGAACGCACGCTTATGAAGAACACCCGCCCCTGTGTGTGTGCGTGGCCAATCAGCGTTGAGAGATGCGGGTTAAAGAAAGTGCAAGTGATAAATTATTATTAAGTATTAGCAAGTGTTTTGATTAGAACATCCGTGACATAATGAAAACAGACATAGTTTAAACATAATACTTTAGTTTGAAATGAATAAAAATGAGATTGGGATTAATTATTTCATAGATTATCAAAATGATTATTTCGAGGTACAAATTGTTCAAGGCAACACTCAGTAGTTGATGTAGAAATGATCATTTTGATAATTGTTTCAACGCTCTGAAAGAAGCCGACATCTTCCCACCAGATCAAGAGATGTGTGAGGGACAGAACACCCCCGACACACGTGGCGACACGCCCGACCCCAGCCCCGGCATCCAACCGCCGTTCCCTGCCCCCCCGCAGCTCAGGGTGAGTGCCTAAACATAGTCACGTTTTTCATTAGTTTTATTTCTATGTTTTTATCTTACACACTCACCCCACTTTTTAAATGACATTTGATGTATTCATTTTGTAATACTTAACCAATAAACACTTAAATTATGTGTGTACTCTCAACACGCCATCCTCTGTTATAATCAAAACATGCTTTAGATTGAAAAACATGTGTTATTACATGTTAACTGTCAGAAGTTCCATTTATTATTTCCTAGGTTTTAGTAATGCTGCACCTCTCTGGGCGTTTCCTCTTGTTCCCTGTTTAAAGTTTACTTTCACTTTCCAGAGTTTGTGTCGCAGCTTTTTACTACAGTTTGAAGCTCCAGCTGAAGGTAATTTAACACGTCTGTAACGTTTAAAATATACTTACTATAAATATACTTGAATTTAAACTCTTTAAAACTTTATCTGGCACCGTTTAAATTCCCATTTTGTTTAACTTAATGAAAGTGTTTGAACTCCTTTCTAAAGGCAGTAAAAAAAAGTTTAATGTTTAGTGTTTGTGTGTGTGTGTGTGTGTCTGTCTGTGTGTTTGTGTGTGTATATTTGTGTGTGTGTGTGTGTGTGTGTGTGTGCGTGTATCTGTGTGTTTGTGTGTGTATATTTGTGTGTGTTGTGTGTGTGTCTTCTGTGTTTGTGTGTGTATATTTGTGTGTGTGTGTGTGTGTGTGTGTGTGTGTGTGTGTGTGTGTGTGTGTGTGTGTGTGTGTCCAATCAGTTAAAAGCTAACCACTTTGTGTGGAAAGTTCCTCGTGTTGCATTCACGGGACAAAGGAAGAACACACTGACAACAACAACCACAGTCACACAGAGGGAAGAAACCAAGCTCTTATTGTGAAAATCTGCTTCCTGACAGGTGGAGCTGTGAGCATCAGAAAAACACACAACTCACCTGAGTTGTTCTTCATCAACTCTTTGGCCTGTTTGAAGAAACTGTAAGTTGCTGTTTGATACTTTAACAACAAGTCTGTCTTTCATCTCTTCAGGGTTAGTTTCTGGCTCTGTAAAGTTAAATATAATGTTTCTACTTCACTTCTTATTTCCTGAGAAAGTTTGGATGACTCTTGTGTTGAAGATAAATCTAAATGTTGTAGCATGAACTACTTCAGAGGAGGTTTTAAATACTTTGCCAGGTGTTTATACATCTGTCTGTCACAACCGTGACAGATCAAATCAATCAGATCTTATCATCTTTCTCTATGAAGGATACATTGTTACATACATTGTAACCTAATATAATAAAACACACTAAGATGTTAGTGTTACTTAACAACTTTCAGTCAAATGGCTAAACATGGTTTGCTTTAATTTTGATATAAGCTCACCTTGTGTGACAGAGACAGTTTCTGAAACTGTGTAATGTTGACATGATATGTATCTACCGATGAGCTACCACCTATGACACTGATTAGCCTATTATTGCTAATTATAGACATTAATAGACTATTCATTTTAAATTAAACATGTTTCAAATTAGGCTATAATAATGGTGTGTTGTGCGCAAACAGCATTGTTAGTGTAGTTTATTTATTTAGCCTTTACATCAGATTACATGTATAACTAAATTATCATTAGACAAAGTGTATGTTCTGCTCTTTCTATGGGTTGTCTCAGTCCGGAGATATTCAAGCAGTTTAGCTCCATGGATTTGGTTTTCTAGTTTGTGCTCACCTTTCTTTGAAAAGAAGTCAGTTACCAATTGTTTCCCCTCCTTTGGTTTTCTCTCCTCCTCTTTTTCCTTTCTTTTTGGTAGCATGATTTGGGTTTCTTTGAGAACGACATTTTTTTACATTTTTTGTATACAAAATGTAGTCCGTCAATCAACAAAGTTATTCAGCCAATACACTAACTTTACATTTCCTCTGACATGCATTATGAAATTTAATTAGGAAATGAAAATATCCAGGTAAAATAAAATATGTTCCAGACTTTTCAAGGGCCCTCTATCCCCTTGGGCCCTGGTAATCAGTATTGGTTTAACCCCCAGTCCGACGCCCCTGATCAGGAGTTCTGCTTTTTATTAAACTTGTTTTACTGTGATTAGGGGTGGAAGATATATCGACTCATAACGTTTTTGCAATAACTATGCGCAATATTTAGTTATTTTGTGGAGCGCTGCGTCCCGTTGGTTGGCTGTGTGGCTTAGTTGTGTTTGATTGTTAGTTGTGTTTGATTTAGAGCTTGAAACGCTGTAATGATCCTGTTTCATTGGCCAGTTACTGTGCCACACGTTAGTACATGTCAGCGCACGGGTCCACAGGAAAATGTAAAATAAAATATAATCCTCAGCTTCTAAGGCATTTTACTGTATAAAAATACAGTATATGAAACAGTACAGTGTCTCTGACCTCACCTCAGTACCATTATACACTTTTCACATAATAAAAGTCAACATCAAATTCAATAACCGTTACCTTCACATGGGGAAACCTAGCTGAATTAGGATAGGCACGTCGGCAGCAGAGACAGCCCTACATCACCCAGTCAGACAGAGGAAGAGCTTTAGAAGCCATGTAAGAGAAGCTACATTTAGCATTCAGCTCTGAGCCCCAAATTAGCGACTCACTCGACGCCAAACAAACGGCATTCATCTCTGAACTACATCACAACAAAATACAGTAAAATTAAACATTGTGTGGTGGGTTTTAAAGTATTTTGGCTAATATTGTCTCTGCAGCGTTTAATGTGCGACTTACCACAGCAGTTATCAGGAGTTCTGCTGTGGATTACCCAGAATGCTTTACTTTTAGCGCTGCTGCGCAATGTGAAAGAGACACCAGCAGAAGGAGCCATCCCCATTTATGCAGGAATTTAACATAACCTATATACAGCCTGTTACACTTAGATGAATGAATAATAAAATAATGGTTAGTTTCAGACCTAGAACTGAATGAATCAGGACTTTTTCTCCAAGTCCAGCCTCAGTTGTTGCCTCTCATGTTCTGAACATTGGAGTCACAGAGCTAAGAATATATATTTTAAGATAAACTCCTAATCATGTTCACTATACACATCATCACTATTCATCTGCCCGCTGCACATAGACTACATTATGTTTTACCCATCCTGCACTCAACCATTCAGCCTCTTTTTTCTGTCATGTTAAACTACTATTTAGTTTATATTTGTTCCTGTGTTTATTGTTTATTTCATAATAATGTTTCATATATGTGTTTGTGTACAGTATGTATGCACCAACCACCGAGGTAGATTCCTCATCAGTGTAACTTCCAGTAGCAGGAATTTAGAGGAAAGGCCAGATGGTGAAGTCAGCCTTCAGCTGGTAGTTTGTTACTTTGGACACACACACACACACACACACACACCCCTCACACACACACACACACACACACACACACAGACACACACACACACACACACACACACACACACACACACACACACACACACACACACACACACACACACACACACACACACACAGACACACTTTACACACACACACACACACACACACACACAGACACACTTTACACACACACACACACACACACACATACACAAACAGACACACACACACACACACACACACAGACACAGACACACTTTACACACACACACACACACACACACACACACACACACACACACACACACACACACACACACACACAGACAGACACACACACACACACACACACACACACACACACACACACAGACAGGCACACTCACACACAGACACACACACACACAGACACAAACACACACACACACACACACACACACACACACACACACACACACAGACAGGCACACACACACACACACACAGACACACACACACACACACAGACAGGCACACTCACACACACACACACACAGACACAAACACACACACACACACACACACACACACAGACAGGCACACTCACTAAGTGAAACAAATCAGTCTGAAACATTATTGTAAATAGAACAAGTAGAACTTTGTAGTGTCTCTGACTTGAATTAGTTCACCAGTTTGATATCTGATGAACTTTTAAAGCCAACATTTCCTGTGATCTGCTGTCATGGTTGGTCACTCTGAACTCAATAAGGATGTTAAATATCTCTGTAACTTAGTTAGCATGGCCTTATGAATGATGACAGGTATGATGAGGTCTTTTAGGACCTTTACTAAGGACAGAGGGTGTCGGATGCTGTACAGGTTGGAAAGCCTCTTGAGCTAAATCTGTCATCTGTGATATTGGGCTGTATAAATAAAATGGACTTGACTATGAATGTAGGGAAAGTCAGATTTGAACAGTTAGATTAGTTTCTATGATTAGTGTCCATGTGAGGATAGTGGTGTTTTCTAGAGCTGTACAGTAAGGGAACTAATTAAAGAGCAGATGTGTTCAGAAGACTCATCTCTACCTGAAACATTAGGATGGTAGTGAAGATAAGCTACACTTCATTCACAAGACAATGAAACATGTTGATTAATAATAAACTTTAATAAGATGATCCTGTTTAACCTGTCAGTATCACAGCTTACTGTGTGTAATTATTGTAAATATATTGCATTTAGTAAACACGTCTAATTCATGTCAATGCAGCAGAGTAATGTTGAGCTACATATTTAAAACCTTAATATAACTGAATAACACTAAATAATTCACTCCAAAGTCTTTATTGAAGTAGCAGCATGTTGACATTAATATTAATTAGAGCTCTTTTTCACTTTTTGTATTTTACAGTTTTTATCCTGATCCTGTTGTGTTCAGGTGTTTCTGTTTTCTAAACCTTCTTCAGCTCTGAACAGATTATTAAACATTGAATGATTTCAAGCAGGACCATTGTCTTCTAAAGTTACATCATTTATTCTTTATTCAGATTGTGGGGCTGCGGTTTGTCAGCGATCAGCTGTGCTGCTCTGGTCTCAGCTCTGAAGTCCAACCCCTCCCATCTGAAAGAGCTGAACCTCTGGGGCAACAACCTGAAGGAGTCAGACGTGAAGCAGCTGTGTGATCTGAAGGAGAGTCCAGACTGGAGACTGGAGACTCTGGAGTAAGTAGAGGGTTGGAGTCAGTCCATGCTGGTTTCAGCAGTATCAAACTAAACCCAGTTAGTATCAAAGCTAAGATCCAGTATTTTCTGTAAACCTCCAACCTCGTCAGTGAAGCTGTGAGAGGAGAGAGAGAACAGTCAGCCAATCAGAGACTGTTCTCTCTGAACCCAACAGCAGTAAATCATCATTAAAGAGAGCAGTGAACGTCTCTCTGTTTCTGCAGTAATGATGCGTTCAGGACTCTCAGCAGTTTATTTCCACTGTGTACTTCAGTGAAATCTGCAGAGTCAACAGACTTGATGGCCAAAGTCTCTGCAGGTCTGTGAGCTTCACTCCAACACGTTAACATGAGAGCTGAAAGGAAGCAGGCTGCTCTACACAGCTGCTCCACTTGGTGTCTGAACAGGACTGAAGTCTCTGCTGCTCTTTATACTGGATGCTGTTAACTTGTTCAACATCAACACACTTCTAATGTTTGCTACTTACCCAATTACCCTAGTGGGGATTGTTTGGTGTCTCTTACACATAAAATAACAATAACAACATAACAACTGTAATGTTTCCTATTTAGAAATATTGATAATAAATAGTCAGTGATGTTGAATAGCCTGTAGGCCTACAGTAGTGTAACAGACCATCCCTACAGTTCAGCAGACATGTGAACAGCTGATTGATTGTAAATGTAACCATCATAGTGTGAAATCCAGTTGAACTGATGCTGTTAGGTGAACGGGGCTCAGCAGAGAGGTGGAGAGAGACCACGTCTCTGCAGCTTATTCAGGGAGTCAGGTCAACGCTGCTAAAGACCTCCAAACTCTAAAGAGTTTCATGTGTAGGCTCCTCCCATATGGCTCGCATCAGGTGGTAACATCAACTGTACCAAAACACGGAAAAAAGGACATAAAGTGACATCCAAGACGTTTTTATTTTTACAAGATATGAAATTGTTGCAATTTAATAAAAGACGGTAGCCTAACCCGCCGCGCAGACAGACAGAAGTCGGAGCTCCCCCCCCGATCCCCAGAGCAGCATGATCACCTGGAGAGCCCGGTACAGTCTGACTCTGCTAACAGAGATCCCATCAGCTCTATACAGCAGAGTGTTCAGATCAGTCAAATCACTGCCAGCTGCATACAGTAGTGACTGTGAATGAGGGGGGGCTGAAAATCAGACGTTTTGGAGCTTGTGATATTCATTTGGCGCCGGCTAAAACCTCTTTAAAGGGCGCCAAAACTTTCTCTATGCAGGAAAACCCTGAATAAATACAGATAATAACTTCATAATACTAACCATTAAACTCCAGATGGACTCCAGCCGTCTTCTCTGGGGGGGGGGAGATCGATGTGGGAAAAATTAACTTCTTCTTCTGTGTGTTATTTAGTGGATCACAAACCAAGTTTAAGGCTCAAACCACCACCTACATTACTGTATTGGAGGGAGTAGAATAATGAATGGTATTAATTAATCTGAACGGAGGAGTATTCACAGTTGGGTCTGTTGTGTTTGAGAGAGAGAGAGAGAGAGAAGGAAAGAAGGGAGAGGGAAAGGAGAGAGAGGGAGAGAGGGATGGATAAAGAGAGAGAGAGAAGAAGAGAGAAAGAGAGAGAGGGAGAGAGAGGTAGAGGGAGAGAGATAGAGAGGAGACAAGTAGAGAGAGAGGAGAGAGAGGGAGAGGGAGAAGGAGAGAAGGAGAGAGAGAGGAGAGAGAGGGAGAGGGAGAAGGAGAGAGAAAGGAGAGACAGAAGGAGAGAGAAAGGAGAGACAGAAGGAGAGAGAAAGGAGAGAGAGGAGAGAGAGGGAGAGATACATTAGCCTAGCAGCTAGCTCATATCTTACTCCCGTTAACCACCATACTGTTGTGATACGTTACTTCTTCACCACGGTATGAAAACTACATACAGTCACAGCCCTATTTATCTCTTCTGTTGTCTTCTTCTCTCATCAGATGGGAGTGATCTCTGTCAGAGAGATCAGGAGGAGGATGTTGGAGGACCAGCTGAGTCCTGATGATCCCGAGAGCTTGAAGCAGCAGCAGCACCTCTAACTGGGCCATGTTACTGGGAGGTAGAGTGGAGAGACTGACGGAGGCTCTGCACGCTTCCACATTAGCAACGCCACGTGGCCATGAAAGAAGGATGTCGGGCGAGCTGATTGGCCGACATTAGCCTCTCTGGGTCAGTGACGGGGGCTCTGTCTCCATCAGAATCAGCTGACTCAGCATACGTCAGACTACAGAGTGGAGCCAAGTGTGGAAAGCATATGTTTGCTAACATTTCACATTTTCACATCAATGGTAAACTTGACTGTCGTCGCTGCAGGACAGTCAGCTGTTAGTCTGATAAACTTAACTGCCCCGCCCACTGAAACAACCGTTACCTCACAGAGACCTTTACCCCCCCTCAACCGTTACCTCACAGGTTGGAAATAGTAGTAAATCAGTGCTGGATTATATTTCTGTATATTTGTTCTTTCTTCTGTATGTTTACCTTCTTATTTCATATGAATCATTACATCCTGTATCACTGTAATAAAAGTATGAAAATGGGGATCAACTCAACATCACTTTCTCTAAATGCCACATCCTTCAAATCAGAGAGAGCAGGTCTAAAGAACCTGTTGGCTTTGGGCCCCTTAGATGTCAGAGCCTCCATTAAATGTGGAAAGTCCAGTTCAGACCAGAGACCAGTGGAGACTTTAGTCTCCTTGTTAGTCTCCGGTCTGCAGTGCTCTGAAAGCTGACAGTTTCAACCAATCAGACGAGACCAGACGCTGTATCATCTCCATAGAAACCACTCTCTGGAGAGAGAGAGAGAAGGACAGAGAGAGAGAGGGAAAGAGGGAGAGAAGGAGAGAAAAGGGGATATATATATATATATATATATATATATATATATATATATGGCAAAAGGGTCAAACTCACCTTCACTAAGAGACAGATATTTAGAGTTTACTGCTTTATTTAAGAAAGAAAGTCTAATATATTTGACGGTATTATTGCAAAAAAAAGGTTCCTTAGCCATCATAGAAGAAAGTGACTAAATTGTTGAAAAAAAAGCACCAAAAAATTCAGAAAATGCGAAAGAAAATGACAAGAAAAAAAATGTCATAAATGAAAAAAAGAAAAAAACTACTTGACATGCTTTTATTTAAGAGAAAAAGTAAAATATCTTTGACTATATTATTGCTTGTTTCATATAGTTTCATCTCTTTCAGTTTGAGCTTCATAAAGCCCTAAAATGTTTCTTAGCATCATAGAAGAAAGTGACAAAAACATCCGAAAAAGCTGTGAGGTTGTTGCTGTGGGACGGGCGAGTCTAAAGCTGGAGGGACACATATCTCAGTACACTCACAACCAAAAACTAGACTAGACCACTGGCCAGAACTAAAGAAGAAGAGGAGGAAGGTTAGTAACTGATATCGTCATGGAAACACCTGCTGTAACAGACGATGACCCCCCCGACACAGCGCTGATGAAGATAACATTACACCCCTTTGGCAAAATCAAGGTTTCTTTACTTTAACTTCTAATAATTAAGTACATTTTATATCAAAAAAATATTTTTATTACTTAGTAAATCTCAGATACTTTAAGACTTTTACTGCAGTAATATTCTAAAAGGTTATTTTCTGGTAACATGGTTGTACTTTTACTCAAGTATTGCTATCAAGTACTTTATACAAGATGACATTATTACCTTGTCAGGTCCAAGACTCTAGTCTGACCCTAATTCCTGACTGATTACTTGTCAAAGAAATTTGGTCAAAATATTTAAAGAATTAAAGTCAAAATATTTTAAGAAAAAAAGTGAAATTATTTAAAGAAAAAAAGTCAAAATATTTTAAGAAAAAAAGTCAAAACATTTTAAGAAAACAATTTGGTAATATTTTAAGAAAAAAGGACTGATAATTTAAGAAAAGTAATATTTAAAAAGTCATAATATTTCATGTAAAAAGTTGACAACTCCAACATTAGAAAAGCTCTACATCTGTATGAAAATCTATTTTCCCTAAATCCTGAATACTTTGTTACTGTACTCAAGTAGAACTGTCCCATATCTGTACGTTACTTTATGTATATCTGTGTACTGGGTTCCAGCAGCTGTGTGTAAATTCAAACGTAGACTAGTTGGAGCGTTAAGTTGTGACTCAGGTTGGAGTTTAGGTGCTACTAACATTTGGAGGGTGTCCCAGGACCATGGAGGTAAAGGTCACCGGCCACAACTCTGCACACGGTTCTAAACTTGTCATTTGACCTCTGAAAGGTGAATATTACTGCAGTATTGAGACCCAGTGTTACCTTGTCAGGTCCAGGACTGTGAGGCCCTCCAGTGGCCGAAACTGTTCTCCTGTTGACATTAAAAGCAGATCCTGAAACAGATCAACAGAGACAGAAGATGTTCTGCTACATCTGTGGTGGCAAATTTTATTTGAACCATTATTGATTCATGATTTTAACCATTTGCTTAAAGATTGTTTTAAACCTCCACAAAATGCTGTTCCTTCCTCTTAGACTCTTAAAGACCAGAGAGGGACAGCTGCAGTCATGAACTTTCAGCCTAGGAGTTTTATTTTTAAGAAAACTCTAGCTTCTCATTTTGTTTAACTTTTAGCAGACTAAGTGGAGAAGGCCACAAGCCGTGGCTCCTTCTGCCTCCTGAGATCAACTGTTGTTTAGGCTAATGTTGGGAACAGAGGCAGAGGGGAAGGTGAGGATGGTTTGACTTTTCATGATGTCCTTTTTTCAACTATGGCCAGGCTAAAAGATAAAGTTAGAGGGGTGGCTTGAGAGAGGTTTTGACTATATGATGATGTGATGTTTAGATTTTAGGTTAGAAATGCTCATTCAGTTGTACTGCGTGTACCTGTGAATCTGTATTCTCATATTTTGCAAAATATAATAAATGCTCAAAGACCAGATTTTGGTTTAATTGTCAAACAGTCTTTATTCGTTTTCATTTTTATCATTGATATTTACTAAACTCTGCTGCTGCAAGAAAATTCCACCACACATCTCAGAGGGACATCTCGGTCTTTTTCCTCCACTACATTAGTCTGACAGCTTTAGTTTGTCCTCCCCTTCCTGTCCAGTGAAAACCACGTACCTCCAGATGTGCTGATGTTGAATGTTTGTGATCAACTGAAGGATGAAGTCTTTCTTTATGTGTTGAGAGAACTTCTCCTCCTTAGTCCTGACTGACCACTTGTGTTTTCTTCTTCTTTATTTCTGTCTTGTTTTCTTCTTCCACCCCTTCCACTTTATAACGTGATGTATAACCACAGTGACAGCAAGACTTTGGCCTTTATTGGGCTAAATGTGAATTCTGATACCAAGCAGGGTTTATGTGTGGTCTAATTTCCAGACTGTTCCTGATGTTATAATGTATAGTGTGTATGTCTAAAGGTGAGGACATCACACCTTAAGGTGCTGAGCTGCTGTAAGATCCTCTGAAATTTATCTAAACAAACTACTCTCTCACCCACAATCTTCACACTTTATACATCATTTTAGGTCAAAATGTAGGGAAACTTGCAGCCATGTACCTATGGAGTCCACCAGACTTAAAACACACACACACACACACACACACACACAACTGTGCAAAAGTCTTAGGCAGGTGTGGAAAAATGCTATAAACTAAGAATGCTTTCAAAAATATAAATATTGATTGTTTATTTTTAACAATTTACAAAATGCAAACTTTACAAACCAAAGAAACATCTAAAATCACTACAATATTTTGAGTTACTATCCTTTGCCTTCAAACCAGCATCAATAGTTACAGGTACATTCAAATAAATAAGTAAATCCAGGGATTTTGTAGTCAGGTGTATGATCAACCAATTATAGTATATAAGTAGTTATACTGCATCAGCAAGGTCTCTCCCAGACTAATATGTCAAAGCAGACTGGAGTTTCAAGATGTGCTGTTCAAGCTCTTTTGAAAAAGCACAAAGAAACGGGCAACGTTGAGGATCATAGACGCAGTGGTCGGCCAAGGAAACTGCAGCAGATGAAAACCACATCAAGCTTATTTCCCTTTGAAATCAGAAGATGTCCAGCAGTGCCATCAGCTCAGAACTGGCAGAAACCAGCGGGACCCAGGTACACCCATCTACTGTCTGGAGAAGTCTGGCCAGAAGTGGTCTTCATGCAAGAGTTGCAGCCAAAAAGCCATACCTCCGACATAGAAACAAGGCCAAGCAACTCAACTATGCACAAAAACATAGGAACTGGGGTGCAGAAAAATAGCAGCAGATGCTCTGGACTGATGAGTCCAAATTTGAAATATTTGGCTGTAGCAGAAGGCCGGTTGTTGGCCGAAGGGCTGGAGAGCGGCACAATAATGAGTGTCTGCAGGCAACAGTGAAGCATGGCGGAGGTTCCTTGCAAGTTTGGGGCTGTAGTTCTGCAAATGGAGTTGGAGATTTGATCAGGATTAATGGTGTCCTAAATGTTGAGAAATACAGGCAGATACTTATCCATCATGCAATATTATCTGGGAGGCGTATGATTGGCCCCAAATGTATTCTGCAGCAGGACAACGATGCCAAACATCCAGCCAAGGTCATTAAGAACTATCTTCAGCGTAAAGAAGAACAAGAAGTCCTGGAAGTGATGGCATGGCCCCCCCACAGAGCCCTGATCTCAGCATCATCCAGTCTGTCTGGGACCACATGAAGAGACAGAAGGATTAGAGGAAGCCTACATCCTCAGAAGATCTGTGGTTAGTTCTCCAAGATGAACCTACCAGCCCAGCCCAGTTCCTTCAAAAACTGTTTGCAAGTGTACCGAGAAGAACTGATGCTGTCTTGAAGGCAAAGGGTGGTCACACCAAATATTGATTTGATTTAGATTCCTCTTCTGTTCATTCACTGCATTTTGTTAATTGATGAACATAAACTATTAACACTTCCATTTTTGAAAGCATTCTTAGTTTACAGCATTTTTTCATACCTGCCTAAAACTTTTGCACAGTACTGTACACACACACACACACACACACACAAATACTCTCTCTTTCTTTGCAGGACATGTCCAACAGCAGATGTAGTGTAGCTCACAGCTGTTACTAATGATATGACCTGTATATACCTGTGGTGATGACATCATCACAGCTGTTACTAATGATATTACCTGTATATACCTGTGGTGATGACATCATCACAGCTGTTACTAATGATATTACCTGTATATACCTGTGGTGATGACATCATCATAACTGTTACTAATGATAAGACCTGTATATACCTGTGGTGATGACATCATCACAGCTGTTACTAATGATATTACCTGTATATATGTTCATTAACTTAATAAACTAATAAAAGTTGAAGTAGTCCGTTAAGTCTATTTTCAGAGATATAAGTTTTTAGAGATTAGCAGACTGATCAGTGACAGCTAGAGGCTAACAGGACTGGGTGGCTAACACTAGCCTGCTAGCTGTAGCCCCCCCAGCACACAGTAACCATAGCAACGGTATCTGTCTGTGCGGGTGACAACCTCCGTCCTGCCACTGGGTGATTCCTCCGCAGCTGTGAAGTGAAACCAACCGGACAAAGAGCCGGAAAACTGCGTTTAACCGGGGCGGACCAAGTGATGGCTAAGTACGTATGTTATGGACCTTTATCACAGCAGACATGTTGACTTGTCATAGTAGGAGAAGCACAGCTGAGATTGATAACCTTAACGATCGCTCAGTTCCATCAAGTGTCCCAGTAAGATATTTCAGTGAGTCAGCATGAACAATACCAGGACCTCTCCTAAGTGGAATGCAGCCATCAGTAATGGTTTAATACCAGGGTCTCTCCTAAGTGGAATTGTGGTGGAAGTTTTCCTTGAAACAGCAGCGTTAGTGATATTCATGATAAAATCAAAACAAATAACGACCGTTTGAGAATTAAACCAAAGTTTGGTCTTTGAGTATTTATTTACATTTGCAAATGGAGAAAACACAGTTTCAAAGGTACACGCAGCACAACTGAAAATGTCTTTCTAACATAAGTCTAAATATCCAAACATCATATAGGCCCAATCCCAAAGTGAGCCCTGAGGACTAAGGACTAAAGACTCACAGACTTAATTGATCTCAGGTACTAAGTGAGTGAGTGTGTGAGGCCACATGGGCTCAAATAGGTATAAATGGGATTGGGACAGCACTTCACACGAGATCACATGTTACCTTGGCGACGTTTAATAAAAAAGATGTTGCTGACACTTGCCGGTTTGGGAATTTTCATTTTAAGTTTGTTGCTTTCCACACGGCCAAGGCACAGGAGACGGCTGCGTGATTCCAAATTATTTCAAGCTCTTGTTTTACAAGCTGGAAAACAGGTTGGTCTGCTCCGTGGCCGTGTGTCATGCTGTTGTTTACCTTTGTAATTTCCATACGGTCTCCGCGGTCACAACGCTTTGAACTGCGGGTAAATCCCTTTGGTGAAGTCTGCATTGATGCAGACTCACGGAAAGGGCTCGGTAAGTGTGTACTCAAACCCTCACGACCTTTGAAATTCGACATTGGGACAAACCTAAGCCCTTACGAATTTCGCGAGAACGCGCACCAAAGTCCGTGTGTCTGTGAGTCCGGACTTTGGGATTGGGCCATAGTGAAGACCTCTGTTAAGCCACCCCTCTAAATGTATCTTTTAGTATGGCCATAGGTGAAGAGAGGACATGATTAACAGTCACACCATTGTCTCACCTTCCCCTCTGCTCTCTGTTCCTAACATTAGCCTAAACAACACTTTTATCTCAGGAGACAGAAACCTACGTAGTTCTCACTGTCGTAAACAGTCATCGGCCTTCTCCACTTCTATCTAAGCAAAAGACAACAATGTGAGGAGCTTCAGGCTAGTAAAACTAAATAACTCTACTAGGCTGAAAGTTCACGGTTGCCAACTATTTCACTTGGAGCCTTTTGAATCTACACATGAAGAAGCTAAATCTTGTGGCGTTATAAAACAATCGTTAAACCAATGATTAAAATAAAATTTGCCACCACAGTTCACCCTTTTGATTACAAAATAATCACAAAAATAAATTTTACTTTTAAAGATTCAACCCTATGGATATTCATGTCTATTTCTTACCTGTTAAATTGAAAGGTACCAAAAAAACCTCTTTTAAATAGTAGCAAGCATCCACGTCAAAGAATAAAACAATCTCCCACAGTATCGGAGACGGTGTCCAAACATTATTATCATATTCAGAAAGACGGAATACGTCAGAAGGCTCAATCATATTTACCATAAGAATGAAGAACTCTTTTTCTTGATTAGGGTAATAACATAGCAAACAAAACAAATCTGAAGACCAAACATAATCTGCTAAAAACCCTGGACATAAATGTCACTGGTTAATGTCACATCAGACTACTGCCTTTATAATTTGTGTAAAGAATGTGTTATGTATTTAAACATTAAAATAACCTGGTGTGAAGTGTGAACATTTACTAATTTCATATCTACCCATACGGCGAAGTCAAATTTTCCATAAAGCTGATAATTAAATTATGCAATGCCATCAAATGCTTCCCCCCCTTTGGTTATTTTAATATAAATCAATTGAAGCACGCTCAGTGCAATTATCAAAGCTCTAACAGAGTGAAAGTTGAGAAGAATCAGAATAAGACTGATCCCTCCTTGTCTCTAACATCATTAAGTGCTGTCACAGCACAAATAAAATTCAGTTATTCTATGTGTGTAGTTTCACTGGAAATAGCTTATTTCTGTGAGCGAAGAAATAGTGAACAAAAATCATTATGACCTACATCACGCATACATTTCCTAACTAAAACCCAAGTCATTCCTTATTAGAAAATGTATCTATTAGATAATCTTTCAAAAGTCTTAGTCAAACGTGGTGTTCATGTGTGTCGTCAATTTGGAAAGTGAAATTATCTCAATGTAATAAGAGATCCACAAGGAACTTTTCCTAAGTTCTAAAGCACACAACACAATGGCCTAGGTCTTTATACTTAACTTTGTTCAATATTAACAATATTGCTGTTAAGGAATAATTTACTTTCTTTCATCAATAATCTATCAGTTAGATTTGTGTGGTCATTAGGAACCACATAAGGTACAAAACCCCAATTAGCCCCAATTTAGTAGCATTCGTATACCAACCATCCTAATGCCTGTTATCGGAACATAAGAGTGGACGTGAGTTAATCATTACAGTAATATTAGCTCTGTACTAGTACTTCCAACCACCATTTTCTCCTTTACATGGAAAGCAGTGAACGTATCACTTGTCTTTCTCTTCACTATTGTTCGTAGAGTGTTTTTGTATGCAAATATTGGGAGAAATGGTTACACGTGATTTATCATACTTTTCTCTCATCAAAAATAAAATGCA
Source organism: Perca flavescens (assembly GCF_004354835.1). Taxonomy (NCBI): domain Eukaryota; kingdom Metazoa; phylum Chordata; class Actinopteri; order Perciformes; family Percidae; genus Perca; species Perca flavescens. Next base: position 28,041,377 of record NC_041352.1, read on the forward strand.
AAAACCAAAACACAATAGAAAATCATAATAATCACACTACAAATGTGGAAAACCCCCCATGTTCTTCTTGAAGGTTACCTGTTCCATTCCTTTCTGTCCATCTGCTCCATGTGTGCGCCAGAGCACTCTGCTCTGAAAGTGTGTGTGTTTATCTCAGAGGAATGTCAACAGTTCCTCAAAAGAATGTGCAGTGAGTGTGTGTGTGTGTTCAGAGAGAGAGAGGTGGTGTGTGTTCTCTACAATTGTGAAGTATATTCTGCTGGCACTGTCAGAGAATGTGCTGTGGTTGTCAGAGAAGAGATCAGTATCACTGCTGTCTTCTGAAAGGATTTTAAACAGCAGGCTACAATACCAATATGTAGCTTCTGGTTTTTCCTCCTTGGAAAAACTTCTCGTTTTCCTCCTCTCTCAATGTGTTGCAAACAGTGAGAAAAACTCCAGTTTTCCCCGATTGATTTCAGAGATAGCACAGAAACGCCGTCTGTCAGGCTGATCTCTGAATCGATTTCCCTCGTAGGTGACTCAGCAGAGGATCTGCTTGTCACTTGTTGCAGGTTGTAGAAAAACCTGTCCTCCTCTCCTCCGGAACCTTTTGTAGTGCTGCGTGTATCCAGGTGACTCTCCCTGGAACCTTTCACTGCCCTGTGTCACTGGAACGATCGCGATGGTCTCTTTCACCGTCTATCTGCCAATCCTTCCTCCTGAAGTTGTTATCACCACAGAATCCCCAGGCTTGACACCTGGATCCTTATAGCCAAAAGAGCAGAAGAAAATTCTCATGCAATAACCTACCCTAACCTATCATTTCCCTTATACTGTCGTGGAAGAAATAGGTGTTTTTTATTATGGGCCTCTCCCTACCTATGTATAAATAAAGAAAAAAAATCTTTAGAGCAAAATTCTTTGGAGCAAATCGGAACCAATAAAACAAAAAACAATTACTATTGCATCCCCTTACACTACTGTGTCAATCAGGGGGTAGATGATCCTTTTGTTTACAGTTGAACTATCAATTTTGTTCTCAGCTAAGCAGATTTTTTCTTTAAATGTACAGTGATAACTATTCTAGCACTTTGGTTATTCAAGGTCTTTTAAACTGGAGGTACAGTGATGTCACAACAAGTGTTTCAAACGTCTTTAGAAAAATTATTTAACACTATTTATTTCCCTTGCTACTTTTCCCTTATTCTTTATTAAACCCCTTATTTATCATGCTCTACTTTATCCCTCCTATTTGAGACATGACAAAGCTCATGACTCAAAAGCAATATAAATAATCTGTTTAATATTCTAATCCTTAACATTGTTCTAGGTTTAACAGCAAATCCTGTTTATCCTTAACAAAAGTTAAATAAATAATTTCTTTAGGGGACTTTTTACCTCAGTAAATTTTTCAACGTCAACATCAACTAATTTAGTTAAAACAATTTTTGATATAGCAACTCAAAAACTCATTAGAGTCCGAAATGAAACGTACTGCTTTTAGGATTAAATCTCATTTAAACCTTCATTTATTCAATATCACCATTAAACTAAGACGAATTACCCAAAATATATTGTTTATTTCATTTTTTTATCTATAGTTTACAAACCAAAGTAACCCTAATTACTATCTGCTAGTTCCAAGAATCATTACAAATTAAAGTTTTTAGCCTTCTAAAGCACACCTAATCACGTGTACTTTGAACATCTATTTATCCAAATCGTTACCTGTTACGGGAAACATATCACATATTTTTTCTTTAAACCAAAATTTCACTTGTACTACTCATGTTTGGTTTTAGCTTGTGCCTTATCTGTGTGGTGTGTGTGTGTGTCTCCTCCTCTGGCTGTCCTCTGTCAAAGAAAGAAGGATCTCTCCAGGGTACATATAAACACACTGTTATTCTTTCTGTAATTTATGGCATCATTAATTAACAACTCAATGTATTCCTGAAAGGTGTGTCAAGGTGTACAGCTTACCATCACCCAGAACTATAAAACGATATTTACTGTCTTTTCTACTGGAACACTGAGGAAAGAAAAACGTTAGACGAAACAACAGAGAATCAAAACCTTTAACATTCCCTGCAGAAATTTATGTTTAGCTGTGGGAGACATTAGGTGCTCGAGCATAGACCCACTGCATTTACTGCTTGAAGGTCCTGAATGAAACAAAACTTTAACATTTGTAATAAAAATGATTCTTCTTATTTATGTTACTTGAGAGAATAAGTGTACGTGTTGGAGAATCTAAACATGGAACTATAAACCCCATCCTTCAATAAAGAGTTAAAAACTTCTGTCGATTACTTCCTGTTTTAGCGTGTACTGATGTATTCTGGGGCCTGTAGTCCGAACGCAGCTTGATGACTACAGGTTGACAATTTGTCTATCAATCCATGTCACATTTGTGTGCTTTGCCCAGAGATAACGCTGTACCTGAGACAAAAGGTGGTGAAACATCAGTAGATAAAATGTCATTTTTACCGTGTGAATATGCATCTATTGTAGTCACAGGTTCTCTGAATATGTAAAACACTGTGAATACAAGGCCTACGCTGTCGTATAGGTTTTCTATAGCCTCCTGTCGATGGAGACAAATAAAAACATTATCAGTAATGTCAGTCCAGTCAGTCAATTTTTACAAATAGTCAAAAAGGTGTCCTGGGTCTGTCTCCTCCACAAAGAAACATGAATGTGAGCTTTTGAGTTAGAATTTCTGAAAAACTTCTGTAGTTTATCAGTCAAGGTAACAGCCACTGGACATGCGTATATGCCAGTAGACAAAAGAAAACTCATACTCGACCTCGATTTGTTAAAAAAAAACTTTTCAACGTAGTCTTCATCAGGGTCAAAAGGTGACAAAAGGAATGCATGTAATATTTGTGATTCCTTAAACTTAACTACGGGTGTCCCAATTTGTTACCGTAATCAGGAGATTAACAGACTGACATGGTACGTGTTCCATTAAAATTTGTAAACAAATACGTACTTTTAGGCTGCAACAAAAATATGTCAGCCAAAGAGTGATTTTTATCAAACCACACAACTTAAAAGCCAGTGGGCAAAAGAATAAACATTCCTAAGACCCATGGGTGAAAGAATGTCTTCAATTTCAAATAGACATTTTCAAATGCAATCTGCATAACAAATTTACAGGACACTCAGATGGAAGGGAGAAAGAAACAATGAACATTTTCCTTTCTTATCTAGTTCAGGATCCTAAGGATCTGAATATACTCAAATCATAAGAATGGTGAACTTCTCTGAGATAACCATTCTTCTAACCATTTCTCTAAGGGAAAAAAAACCCTAGTTTACCAGAGAGCTTCTGATTTGAAGAACAAAACTTCACTAAACCCAAATTGTTGCTCCCGAATCAACTAAAAATCCAATTTTCTTCCCTTGTATAATTAACACCATGGTAGGCAATTTGTATACACACCAGACAAACACATTGAATACTTGGACATATTTTCCAAAAGTTATTTCTGTTTGTCCTGCTGTTTGTCGTCTAATTTGATCTGTCTATCGTGTGGGGAGTGTTTGTAGCGTGCAAAAAGCATGTCTTCATTGCAAGCATGTGTATGTACGTGTGTGTCTGTATGAACTGTTTTTAGGTATCTGGCAGTCCCAGCATCGGGGAAGACTGCAGAGCCAGTTTCATATTCACGAACGCTTCAATAGCTTTGGCAGCAAAAGTCTTACAGTGACATCAGGAACGTGTACAGACATTCTAGGTGACCGGCTCAAGTAAAAATCTAATTGTTAACACTAAACTGAACAAGCTGCTATTCTGTTCATTTTACATGAAAACAGCACTGCACCTAAAAGCTTTTCATGAGGGATAAAAAGCAGATGCAGCCTTGAGTGATGTATTGGTTGTCAGGTTTCATGCAGTCAGAGGCAGGGCTGATTACAGACGCCGCCTTAGTGAGGTCATTTTAGCCATACTGTAATTAACGTGGTTACGTCAGTTGAACATTAGGAGAAATTCTCAATCCGTCAGGTGTTGAGGTTAAACCAATGTTAAAAGTGCACATTAAATCACTACCTAAACCAAATAAGTGGAACCTTCATACACCAAGAATTGTTTTTCCCATGTACAGGAGAGAGGAACAGAGAATTGTTCTCTTACTGTTTGATCTGTAACCCCAATTGACCAAATAGAATGACAAAATAATCTTCAGTGTCAAATCTATAGCTCTAATAATCAAATTATGTGAGTGGAACCCCTTTAACTTTACACTCAGTAGTAGGCATCTTCTTCTAGGTTTCAGAAGATAAGTAAGGGTTAATGGTTTAACTGAATAGATTTTTTTCCAGATCCTTTCTAACCTATCAATTGTCCCTAATAGCAAAAACAAAAACAGTGTATCAGTGCAAAGCATTTCTTCATTGCATGAAGCGAGTGTGTGTGTGTGTGGTAGCACTACCTTCCTCAGCTTTTGGACTTAGTCAAACAGAGGGACAAGTGTTGTTCTTTGTCTGAGGTGTTTTTTGCTTTTTCTTCGGGCATTTACATACCCAATGTCCAAAGTCCTTGCAGTACAAACACTGGTCTCGGTTGTAGGGCTCACCATTTTGCCCACGGTACCCGCCTCGGCCTCTTCTGGCTCAACCACGTCCTTTGTCGGAGCAGCCTTTTTTTTCTTCGGGTCCGCGCTCCATATGTTGCCCACCAGCCTGGTGTAACATGCAGACAAACGCAAACATGGTTTTCTCACGTACTCGTTGGTCTTTCCACCCGATGCAGGTGTGACTGATGCTGTTGGTCCCTCCATTTCTCCAGCTTGTCTTCCTGAATTTTAGAGAAAGCTCAGAAATAGGCTTTGGTTAGAACTGATGAGGTTATTGGTGCATGTGTGTTTGCATTCTTTCCCTAGATCACTGTTTTCTTAAAACATTCTTTGTTTTTCCTGTAGGCTACTCAGTAGCTTTAAATCCTGTGTCTTAATTATTGATACTTCTTCTAAAATCTTGCTTTAACATTCTCAGTGTCTTTGTACACAAAGATTCGTTTCTCGGAAAGCCAAAGCTTTATGACCAGTTATGACAGACATCGCAAACAATCCGGTCCATATTTATGAGTCATTTCACCCACTATGGGTCCAGTTGCATCACTGGAACGGGAAATTTGGTTTCCCATAATTGATTCTTGGACTTTATAGTATACTATGTCTTGGTCGATGTGATCGTCACCACACCGCGAGGTTATTTGTTCGGGAAACTTACGTGAAAACCCGTGTACAGCCCTGCGGACAAAATCAACTTAATAGTCAAATAACTCAACCTATTTAGTATGTTTTGCCTAGTTGCAGTCTGTCTCTAAATAATCAAGAGGCTCTCTTAGAGTAATGTTACAACCCAGACCGTCCTGCAGGTTGTCCTTAAAGGGTCCAGAACTCGTTTAGAGTTTAGACTATTTGTTTGTTGCTCGGGAAACTTGTATGAAAAACCCGGTGCGACCCTGCAGTCAAAAATCTCTTAAATAGTTAACCATTTTTTGTTTTGTTTTACTCTGCAGTCCGCCTCTTTAATCAAGAAACGTGCTATCAGTTTCGTATATTAATTCTTTAGGCCTTGCCTACTGTTCTGCCAGTTCTCTTACTGGTCTTGTCCGTCAATCAATTGTCTTATCACCATATGAGAATTCAATCATAAATATGTCTGACGTTGTCCGTGTCTGCCAAAAGATGTCATTCATAATCTCAGTTATATCTTTGTCCTATCTAATGACCCAAAAAAATACCCAGTTACTCACTTCCCAAAAGTCAGAATTAGTTTCATTTATTCTCTTTAGTTAAGAGAATGATTTTGCCAATTATTCATTACTTAATTCGTTTAGCAACGGTTGCTTGTTTAGAATGTTTTGAACAAACCTTGAATTCACAATCCAATTGTAATTAATCAATTTTATCTTACCGTGCTGCTTGAAATCTCTTCCTGTTCGTTTTTAACGGAGTGGAAAACAGTCAAGAGCGCTCCGCGGTCCTAACCCTCTTCTCTCTGAAAAACCTTTTTAAGGTTAGAGGTATGAGGCAGGTGATTTTTCATCCCTGGATAGCCAGTCATCAGCGACCCAACGGAGCTCTTTTTCTCTGTTAACTCAGCCATCCTGCTAGACAAGCTAGGAAGTTTTCCTATGAAGCAGCAGCGTTAGTGATATTCATGATAAAATCAAAACGAATAACGACCGTTTGAGAATTAAACCAAAGTTTGGTCTTTGAGTATTTATTTACATTTGCAAATGGACAGTTTCAAAGGTACACGCAGCACAACTGAAAATGTCTTTCTAACTTAAAGTATAAACATCCAAACATCATATAGTGAAGACCTCTGTTAAGCCACCCCTCTAAATGTATCTTTTAGTATGGCCATAGTTGAAAAGAGACATCATTAACAGTCACACCATTGTATCACCTTCCCCTCTGCTCTCTGTTCTTTTCATTAGCCTAAACAACAGTTTATCTCAGGAGGCAGAAGGAGACACGGTTTGTGGCCTTCTCGACTTCGTCTGTTAAAAAGTCAACAATGTGAGAAGGTTCAAACTAGTAAAACTAAATAATTCTACTGGGCTATAGTTCACGGTTGCCAACTATTTCACTTGGAGCCTTTTGAATCTACACATGAAGAAGCTAAATATTGTGGCATTATAAAACAATCATTAAACCAATGGTTAATATCATTAAACAAATGGTTAAAATAAGATTTGCCACCACAGGACCATGAAACATGAGTTGTTGCAAAAAAGTTGCAACTTTTTTTGTATGGTTCTTAAAAATAAAAAAGTACATAAAAAGGAAAATTGTTTTGGAGAGAATAATTAGTACTATTAATTAATTACTCTGGGCTGAGATTTTCTAGGAACCTTACCAAAAAGGCTCAGGATGATGATGTTGGTATAAAATGAAAACGGCTGGTGGATTTAAGACACAAAATAATAATTTATTGAATGAATCAAATATGAACATATCTGTCAGTGGCTTGTTGATCTTTACATTGTTAGTTCATTTCCTATCACATTCATACGGTTTCATATTGGACTTTAACTTATCATTGCACTTACAATAAAGTAGCTGTCCTCAATTTAGGTCATCCTGTAGGTCTCATCTGCATTTTTTCCTGCATCCACCGTGTGTGATTGTGTGTGTGTGTGTGTGTGTGTGTGTGTGTGTGTTTGATTGTGTGTGTGTGTGTGTGTGTGTGTGTGTGTGTGTGTGTGTGTGTGTGTGTGCGCGTCAGTCGCGTGGGAAACGGAGCAACAGCCCCGCCTGCTGCAGACAGCTGACAAGACGAAACAGCAGCAATGTTCAGAGACTTTACAGTGAAAACACGTTACAGCTACATTGATGTTACGATGTCTACATGTTGGCAGGACGGTCTGAGTGTGTTGACGGTCTTTCTCTGTACGTTTTGTTGGTAAATGTGAGATGTTCGAGTCACACACACGTCTCGTCCTCATAACAGAAACAAGGAAATGCATTTGACCCGTTCTCCCTCCCGCTTGGTCAGTGGCTGCGCGATAGGGAGCCCCAGCTGTCAATCAATGTCTTCCAGTGATGCGGGCCCCTGATTGGACCAGGCCCGTAAGCAACCGCGTACCCTGCTTACCGATAGTTACGAATCTGAATCACTCAATTCTCATTGGCTACCCGCCAAAGTGGCAGGTAGATTGACAGTGTTACCCGCCAATTGCAAAATTCACCTGCATTTGGCGGGTGGGTGGGTGTTAATTTCATGCCCTGGACCTGTATATACCTGTGGTGATGACGTCATCACAGCTATTACTAATGATATGACCTGTATATACCTGTGGTGATGACGTCATCACAGCTGTTACTAATGATATGACCTGTATATACCTGTGGTGATGACGTCATCACAGCTGTTACTAATGACATGACCTGTATATACCTTTGGTGATGACGTCATCACAGCTGTTACTAATGATGTGACCTGTATATACCTGTGAGTCTGTCAGTCTGCAGCTCATTAACTTGATAAACTAATAAAAGTTGAAGTAGTCCGTTCATTTGAGAGCCCAGAGTTTAATAAAGTCTAATCTTCAGAGAGATTTGAGTTTTTAGAGATTAGCAGACTGATCAGTGACAGCTGGAGGCTGGGTGGCTAACACTAGCCTGCTAGCTGTAGCCCCACCCCCAGCACACAGTAACCATAGCAACGGTACCTGTCTGTGCCATGGATGTATTAAGAGAACTGGATACAGCGTTTGGTGTGAAGACCCGTTCATTCCAATGAGAGTTGCTCCAAAGCTCATGAAGCAAACATGGAGCTTGGATCTTCCGCGTTGACTTGCCCATGACGTCACGATCGACATGCGCACCAGCAACAGTTTGTTTGTGTTGTCGTAGCAACCGGTAGCAATATGCTCGTTCATGAGCGTCTCTCTCGTGTCTCTTACATGTGGCAAACTCATGAACTCGCCGTTTTCATTGTCTAAAATATTCACTAACGTTAAACATTGTGTTTTGGTTGTTCCTGATCGTTTACATGCTTATCTAAATAACCGATGGATGTATTTAGACAACCAAGGAGATTGAATCATTATGTCGTGCTACTAGCTAGCTACTAGCGCTAGCTACTAAGGTTAGCCTGCAGTTTGGTGAACAGAGCTCATCCAAGTTACAAGCTTTACAGCATACAGCCCTCGGATGTATCTTAAGAGAGAACCAAGGCCATGTCATCACTATGTCTGTAGTATTGTTATGTAGGCATATAGCTATAGTGTTACCGTTCTCTTAATACATCCATGCTAGCTACCGCTGATGTTAGCTACTAGCCGATAGCCCCGCCAGTTTGGGAAACGCTAATGACGTATGTTACATCCAAGTTACAGGCTTTACAGCATCCATACATCCCTTGGATGTATCATAAGATAATACCATGGATGTATTAATAGAACACATGGTGAATTACAACCATTAGCTCTATCCATTATTAAAACTACAGGACCTCGGGAGAACTGTCATGTGAGCGGGCGGGCGCAGTCCCACGGCTCTGCTCGCGTCCATTATGCGCGTTCGTCATGCCTAGTTTAATAACTGGATTTGGCTACTAGTGAATGTTAAAAATGTTAAAAACATGACGTTTTAAACAAGGAGCCTTTAAGTGTTCGGGCTGGTAAGTAAATTATCTGCTGAAATATAGAAGTTTCTATCGCCATGCAAAGTCTCTGTGAGAAGTCTTTCTGGGCAATGGGGTACCACCGTTATCAGCTAAGCCCATGGTGGCTTTAAAGGAACACGCCGACTTATTGGGAATTTAGCTTATTCACTGAAACCCCCAGAGTTAGACTAGTCCATACATACCCTTCTCATCTCCATGCATGCTGTAATGCTGTCTGACGGCTCCAGCGGCATCAGGCCAGCACAACATGCAGGTAACTGGTTCCAGTAATCCTACTGCTCCGAATAAGTGACAAAATAACGCCAACATGTTCCTATTTACATGTTGTGATTTATAGAGTCACAGCGTGTACAAAAAACAACGTAACATGACACACAGCCGCCTTCTATCCCTAAACAAACCAGGAACTATATTCTTAGGCGGAAGAATATAGTACTTGGGCGGAGTGATATGCTCACAGCAAGCCGGTCTGAGAATATAGTTCCCGGCTTGTTTACTGTTAGAAGATGGCTGTGTCTCATGTTATGTTGTTTTTTGTACACGCTGTGACTCTACATATCACAACATGTAAATAGGAACATGTTGGCGTTATTTTGCCACTTTTGTCACAATTTGGAGCAGTAGGCTAGTTGGAACCAGTTACCTGCAGGGTACATGGGACATCTTCCCACCTGTTGGGGTCAAGATACAACACTTCTGGCCTCGCTTTCACAATAAGAGTCTGGAGAAGAGCAGCAGACTCGCTTTCACAATAAGAGTCTGGAGAAGAGCAGCAGAAAAAAAAATGGAAATATGGACATTTGCTGCTGTTCTCTATTTATATCATATTAAAATAAACATCTTCAAGTTTTAGACACAAGAAGACATTTACAGACTTCACCTGATGGACATTTTCTCATATCTTATAAACCAAACGGTTAATTGATCACCTAGAAAATAATCCTTAGATGAATGAATAATAAAATAATGGTTAGTTGCAGCCCTAGAACTTAATGAATCAGGACTTTTTCTCCAAGTCCAGCCTCAGTTGTTGCCTCTCATGTTCTGAACATTGGAGTCACAGAGCTAAGAATATATATTTTAAGATAAACTCCTAATCATGTTCACTATACACATCATCACTATTCATCTGCCTGCTGCACATAGACTATATTATGTTTTACCCATCCTGCACTCAACCTTTCAGCCTCTTTTCTCTCATGTTTAACAAATATTTAGTTTATATTTGTTCCTGTATTTACTGTTTATGTCATAATAATGTTGAATATAACACACACACACACACACAGAGACACACACACACTCACACACAGACACACACACACACACACACACACACACACACACACACATGCATCTGCTATTAGTACTTTTAATGAAGTAAAGGATCTGAATACTTGCTCCAGCACGGCCTGTGGATCATTTCAGTTGAATGCAGGACTTTAACTCAGTATTTGGGATACTTCATCAAGACTAGATAAATATAAAAAAATAAATAATAATAAGAAAACTTTGTGAAACTTTGTGAAACTTTGGGAAACTTTGGGAAACTTTGGGAAACTTTGTCTGTAAATGCATTCGGCATTATATAATATATATATATATATATATATATATATATATATATATATATATATATATATATATATATATATATATATATATATATATATATGTATATATATTTGGTGGCAGCCGCCCCAGCAACAGTAGTTAGACAAACACACACAAACACAGACGCACACACGCACACACGCACACACACACACACACACACACACACACACACACACACACACACACACACAGTCACACACAAACACCCTCTTAGATGAACTCAGCTGATTTCCTGTAAGTGAAGAGGGGGAGGAGCAGATCAGGTCCATGACAACAGGAAGAGTAGAGTCAGTTGAGTCCAGAAGAGAGCAGGAGGAGGAAACTGAAGGCTGAGCAGGGTGAGAGGTAATCCAACATTTATTATTTTACTCTCAAAGTCTCTGAGCTGTAACCCAAGAAAACAGACTCATGGTACGGTGTAGGCTCTACATAGTATGATTCAGACTTAACACTGTGCTCAAATAATCAGGAGATCCAACGGTGACAGTATAACCGTCCTGTTGTGTTCCCCCCCCCAGCAGATAGCAGCTGTCTGAGTGTATGTGTGTGTGTGTGTGTGTGTGTGTGTGTGTGTGTGTGTGTGTGTTTGTCTTGTTGAAACTTGTTTGTCTTGATTCTTGTGTTGTGAGCTCACAGTCAGTGTTCCTGTTTTACCTCTCAGACTGACTTCAGATCAGAAGATGAGTGATTTGGAGGAAGAGGAGGACGGAGCAGAGTCTGTAGTATCTGGCTGTCAGTCTATGAAGAGTGACCGGTCCAAACATGAACCTCTGATCTTCAGTAATGAACCTAGACCCTCATACACAAAGTAAGAGACTTATGAGATTAATATTCATGATATAGAACTTGTTGTACAGATACTAACCAAGATGGATCTTTTCTAGGTTTTATAGCCACAAACTACTGATTGTATTTCTGCAGCCAGCATGCGTCGCCTCCATTTCAGAATTTACACTTCAAGAAATTATTCATAATTTTGCCCGAATGTTGAAGTCACTGTAAATATTTACAACTAATCAAAATCTTAAGGAATGTGCTTCAAATGTGTAATTCATTTTCTCATATTTGTTTCAAAATATTTGGTTGGTTTGACCTTTCCTCCAGTCAGCTGTTATGACCCTCCAGGTCTTAAATCAGTACACATCATAATTGTGTGGTAATGCATTTGTAGAGAAACTTTACTCACCTTGATTTTGTGAGTTTGAGGTTACTTAAAGGTGCTGTAGGTAGGAATGTGAAGATCCAGGACTTAGCCAAAGAATTTGTACACTGACAACTTCTCAGTCCCTCCCTCTTTCTGCAAAAGCCCAAACGGTCTCCTAAGCCCCTCCCCCCACAAGGGAGAATGAATGCATGCATGAGCAGTGATTGACACGCAGTTAGGCTAAGTTCAGACTACAGGCAAAAGTGGCCCAAATCCGATTTTTTTTAGGGGGTCAAGTGACCAGGTCAGACTTCTTCAGAAGTAGTGTGAAAACTCAAATCTAGCCCAGATCAGATCTTTTCAAAGCAGATTCAGGCCACTTCCATATGAGGTCCTGAATCAGACCAAGGCGGATTGGATGCGACTTTTACATCAATAACCCTCGTTGCCCCCTCCCTCCCCGCAGGCTGTCTATGGCGAGTGGATTGTGCCACAGATAAGCTACCGAATGAGACACTAATATGTGGATAGACTACACCGTCGCCAGTGTACATTGTAGTTGATAAGTACGCTGCCACACCTAGGCATCATCTTACTAGGCCTAAGTTATAGTTATAGATTAAAATGTATTTCAATTCATTCAACATATACATGTTCCAGGCCCTTTATCCATTATAAAAGTTGCTCTAAAGTACTGACAGTATAAAAATAATATAATAATTGAAATTGTAGTATATCATCATCTTATGTGACCTGCACTGTTGGAAGAATGCATTGTAACTCTAATATTGATTGAACATTGGCACCAACATTGTTCATCTTCGTTTTTAGCAGATACCCCCAATTTAAAAAAAAATCCGAATTAAGTCAAAGGTTCCACGATTTCACTGTGTGGGATGGTGCTCTGTTCTTTATCTAGTTGGCAATAACCCCAGCAAAGCTATGAAGACCAGCCAAATCACCGACTTATTTATTCTGTAAAGGTTAAATGTCACTTAAGCACCTTCATATTTGTTTTAACATTAGCAGAATATCCTAATAGTTGATTTCTTTGTATTTTTTTACTGATTTGACGTTCATTTTGGGTAACAAGTGGACACAACTGTCACTAAGGCTAGCAACCTCCCCAGCTAAATAAGTTGTTAGTTTTATGATTTTGATCATATATCTTGTGACATTACCTTCATTAAGGTCTTAAGGCATAAGGTAGTTGATGATTGTTGTTTGTTTGAACACCTACATGCTTCCACTGGCTCAGATTATGGAAAACAACTAAATAAGTTACCATAGTTATGCGGACGACACACAGATTTACATAACCTTATCGGCAGGGGACTATAGTCCAATACAAAAACCGAGTACATTGAACAAATAAACGAATGGATGTGCCAGAACTTTTTTAATTAAATGAAGGAACGATTGAAAGTCAGCGCTCAGCTTAAAACGGCAATGTTACAAACAACAGACAAAGCCAGAAGTCTTGGTGTAGTCATGGACTCAGACCTGAATTTGAACAGCCACATTAAGACAATTACAAAGTCAGCATTTTATCACCTTAAGAATATATCAAGGGTTAAAGGACTTATGTCTCAGCAGGATTTGGAGAAACTTGTCCAAGCTTTTATCTTCAGTAGACTTGACTACTGTAACGGTGTCTTTACAGGTCTCCCTAAAAAAACACTCAGACAGCTGCAGCTGATTCAGAACGCTGCTGCTCGAGTCCTCACTAAGACCAAGAGAGTGGACCACATCACCCCAGTTCTGAAGTCTTTACACTGGGTTCCTGTGCCTCAAAGAATAGATTTCAAAATACTTTTGCTGGTTTATAAATCACTAAACGGTTTAGGGCCAAAATGCATTTCTGATCACCGCCATCGGAAAATGTTTCTAACTCGCCGCCTAGTCGCCGCTGGTCTCTCATCTGCAATCCCTATTAAATCAATTTAAAAAATCCATACAGTTTGGTGGTAACGGGGAGGGTAGCCTGCTCCTGCTACCCTTTGAATGGCCCACTACCGGCCTGTCTCGCCCGCACCGTCTGGGAGGTGGAGCGTGAGCGCGCACGATAGGACCCGAAAGATGGTGGACTATGCCTGGGCAGGGCAAAGCCAGAGGAAACTCTGGTGGAGGCCCGTAGCAGTCCTGACGTGCAAATTGTTTGTCCAGTCACGCAGACCTCTGTAGTGAATTTGCAGCCATAACCCCGCAAAAGGCCAAAATAGCCACTTTGACTCTTTTTCTCTTCATTCTTCTCCTCCTGAGCACCTGCTCATTTATGTTACGGTTGCCATTACACAAACGTTTTGAAATAAAAGCGAAACTGCTGACTTCCTCCATAACCTCCCTACATTTACTATAGTGCAACAGCGTGCTGCATCTGATGTCATTGTTATTGTTCTTTTGCGCATAAGGGTCAGTTCGAAACCGCAAATATTTCACACTGGAATTTGACATAGGCCACATTTTAAAAGGTAGTTTGAACAGCCAAACAAAAAGTCAGATCTGAGCAAAAAGTCTGAATTAAGAATTAAGACTTACGGTGTGAACGTAGCCTTAGACACCCCACATGGCCCTGATTGGTGCATCTGAACAGGGAGCGGTGTTTTTTTGTAAATCACACTACAGGCTGTAGGTGGTGCCGGATTTTTTTTTTATTACCTGCCTAATGTAGTTCTTCTCAAACATAGGGTAACATACAGTACAGGCCAAAAGTTTGTACACACCTTCTCATTCAATGCGTTTCCTTTATTTTCATGACTATTTACATTGTAGATTCTCACTGAAGGCATCAAATCTATGAATGAACACATGTGGAATTATGTACTTAACAAAAAAGTTTGAAATAATTGAAAACATGTCTTATATTCTAGTTTCTTCAAAGTAGCCACCCTTTGCTGATTACTGCTTTGCACACTCTTGGCATTCTCTTGATGAGCTTCAAGAGGAAGTCACCTGAAATGGTTTTCCAACAGTCTTGAAGGAGTTCCCAGAGATGCTTAGCACTTGTTGGCCCTTTTGCCTTCACTCTGCGGTCCAGCTCACCCCAAACCATCTTGATTGGGTTCAGGTCTGGTGACTGTGGAGGCCAGGTCATCTGGCGCAGCACTCCATCACTCTCTTTCTTGGTCGAATAGCCCTTACACAGCCTGGAGGTGTGTTTGGGGTCATTGTCCTGTTGAAAAATAAATGATAGTCCAACTAAACGCAAACCGGATGGGATGGCATGTCGCTGCAGGATGCTGTGGTAGCCATGCTGGTTCAGTATGCCTTCAATTTTGAATAAATCCCCAACAGTGTCATCAGCAAAGCACCCCCACACCATCACACCTCCTCCTCCATGCTTCACGGTGGGAACCAGGCATGTAGAATCAATCTGTTCCCCTTTTCTGCGTCGCACAAAGACACGGCGGTTGGAACCAAAGATCTCAAATTTGGACTCATCAGACCAAAGCACAGATTTCCACTGGTCTAATGTCCATTCCTTGTGTTTCTTGGCCCAAACAAATCTCTTCTGCTTGTTGCCTCTCCTTAGCAGTGGTTTCCTAGCAGCTACTTGACCATGAAGGCCTGATTCGCGCAGTCCCCTCTTAGCAGTTGTTCTAGAGATGTGTCTGCTGCTAGAACTCTGTGTGCCATTAATCTGGTCTCTAATCTGAGCTGCTGTTTACTTGCGATTTCTGGGGCTGGTGACTCGGATGAACTTATCCTCAGCAGCAGAGGTGACTCTTGGTTTTCCTTTCCTGGGGCAGTCCTCATGTGAGCCAGTTTCTTTGTAGCGCTTGATGGTTTTTGCGACTGCACTTGGGGACACATTCAAAGTTTTCGCAATTTTACGGACTGACTGACCTTCATTTGTTAAAGTAATGATGGCCACTCGTTCTGACTTCTGCACAACACAACTGATGGTCCCAACCCCATTAATAAGGGAAATAATTCCACTAATTAACCCTGACAAAGCACACCTGTGAAGTGAAAACCATTTCAGGTGACTACCTCATGAAGCTCATTGAGAGAACACCAAGGGTTTGCAGCGCTATCAAAAAAAGCAAAGGGTGGCTACTTTGAGGAATCTAAAATATAAGACATGTTTTCATTTATTTCACACTTTTTTGTTAAGTACATAATTCCATATGTGTTCATTCATAGTTTTGATGCCTTCAGTGAGAATCTACAACGTAAATAGTCATGAAAATAAAGAAAACGCATTGAAAGAGAAGGTGTGTCCAAACTTTTGGCCTGTACTGTTGGCAAATATGACAGAAAGTTAATTTTATAAGTCTTACCTACTGCATCTTTAATGATTTAGAACTTATAGTTGAAAGCTTAGCAGTAGTAGTAGTAGTTCTCTCCACTATATCTTGTTCCTGAAGGTGAAGAGAGAACATCCATGGGCAGTACTCATATTTATTTATACATTTTTTTGTATTAATGTTAAGTTTGTATTATTAAACTACAGACAGATCACTACATTTTTAATAAGAAAGTCAGAGAGGAAAAGCAGTTATTAGTGTTTGTGAAAGCAGGAGAGTTTAGATAAAAATAACATTTTCATTACAGGCTGAATTCAAACAGAACTGTAACGGCACGTTTACTGTTCTCTGAGAACATCTGAGCTTTGAGACAGTTTCGGCCAAGTCTTGATATTTCAACAAGTCATTTTTAAAAAGAAATGTGTTGACAGAAAGAGGAAGAGGAGTGATGTTTGTGAGGAGGAGCAGCCGTCCTGCTGTGCTTTGTGTCAGGATGTCCTGAAGGATCCAGTTTCTACCAGCTGTGGACACTGGTTCTGCAGACAGTGCATCACCTCATACTGGGACCAGTCTGCTTCATCAGGAGACTCCTGCTGTCCCCAGTGTGGAGAAAGATCCAGAACAAGTAAGACTGTCCATCTGTCTGCTGATGTCTTCATGTCTGGAAACAGAATTATTCTTGTGTCCTCCGTTTTCATTCCTTTTTATTGTTATAATTGTTGTTTGGAGACTGAAAATAACACTATTAATAAATAGATATTTGTATTTCCTTACAGTGTACATTGTTAAACATAAACATAAGATCAGTGTGAAGGGGACATATGAACGTGTGACTGAAGGAGCTGATCAAACAGGAAGTGGAACCCTCCTCAACAGGATCTTCACTGCGCTCTACATCACAGACGAAGTGAGTGAAGAAGTTAATACCCAACATGAGGTGAGGCAGCTCGAGACAGCTTCCAAGATGGAGACCCTCCATGACTCTCCAATCAAGTGCAACGACATCTTTAAAGCCTTACCTGGCCAACAGAAACACATCGGAGTTGTTATGATGATCGGCGTCGCTGGCGTTGGAAAAACCTTCTCAGTGCAGAAGTTCTGTCTGGACTGGGCCGAGGGTTTGGAAAACCAAGATGTGGATCTGGTGATTCCTCTTTCCTTCAGGGAGCTGAACTTGATCAGAGATGAGCAGTACAGTCTTCTGGAGCTGCTCCGTGTTTTCCATCCAACATTACAGGAGGTCACAGCAGAGCAGCTCGCTGGCTCTAAACTTCTCTTCATCTTTGATGGCCTGGATGAAAGCAGACTTTACCTGGATTTCAACAACAACGAGGCTGTTTCTGATGTCACACAGAAGTCATCAGTCAACGTGTTGTTGACAAACCTCATCGAGGGGAAGCTGCTTCCCTCGGCTCTCGTCTGGATAACTTCCCGACCTGCAGCAGCCAATCAGATCCCTCCTTTGTGTGTTGACAGGGTAACAGAAGTACGAGGCTTCACTGACGACCAGAAGGAGGAGTACTTCAGGAAGAGAGTCAGTGATGAAGAGCTGTCCAGCAGAATCATCTCCCACATCAAGTCCTCCAGGAGCCTCCACATCATGTGTCTGATCCCAGTCTTCTGCTGGATCACTGCTACAGTTCTGGACCACATGTTGACTACAGACCAGAGAGGAGAGCTGCCCGAGACCCTGACTGACATGTACTCACACTTCCTGCTTGTTCAGACAAAGAGGAAGAAGCTCAAGTATGCTGAGGGACATGAGACGAGTCCACAGGAGCTGACGGAGGCTGACAGGGAAGTTCTTCTGAAGCTGGGGAGGCTGGCGTTTGAACAGCTGAAGAAAGGAAACATCATGTTCTACCAAGAAGACCTGGAGCGCTGTGGTCTGGATGTCACAGAGACCTCGCTGTACTCAGGAGTTTGTTCAGAGATCTTCAAAAGAGAGAGTGTGATCTTCCAGAAAACAGTCTACTGCTTCGTTCATCTGAGTGTTCAGGAGTTTCTGGCTGCAGTCTACCTGTTCCACTGTTACACCACTAGGAACACAGAGGTTCTGGACGACTTCCTGGGAAAAGGCTGGGACTGTGATAACAGTGACGTGAACGATGGCAATGATAACAATTACCCATCCCTGGATTTCTTCCTGAAGACAGCCATGGAGAAATCCCTGAGGAGTAAAAATGGCCACCTGGACCTGTTTGTCCGCTTCCTTCATGGCCTCTCTCTGGAGTCCAACCAGAGACTCTTAGGAGGCCTGCTGGGTCAGACAGACAACAGTCCAGAAATCATCCAGGGAGCCATCAACAACCTGAAGGAGATGAAGACCAAAATGTCTCCTGACAGAAGCATCAACATCTTCCACTGTCTGACGGAGATGAACGACCACTCAGTCCATCAGGAGATCCAAGAGTTCCTGAAGTCAGCGAATAGATCAGAGAAGAAACTCTCTGAGATCCACTGCTCAGCTCTGTCCTACATGCTGCAGATGTCAGAGGAGGTTCTGGATGAGTTGGACCTGAGTCAGTACAACACATCACCGGAGGGAAAACTGAGACTGGTTCCAGCTGTGAGGAACTGCAGAAAGGCTCAGTAAGTCCAGATGTGAAAACAATAAATCAATGTAAAGCTGAAGCCATCAGTATTAGAGTAAAGATACACACTTCACACACATTTAGATTATAAATCATGCATGAGACTGTTTTTTAATCCAACCCAAAAAAAACGGATCATTATATTTTTCTCACACTAGTTTTGGTGATATTTGTGTTTCTGTAGAACAGCTCTTGAACATCAGTAACAGTTAATTAATTTATTTATTTATTCAACAGGGACAATGCACAGCTCCTTAGCAGTACCAGAATTAGCTATAAAATCATTTTAATCTGTAGTCCCTGGGCAGGAAACTAGAAACTAAAAAAATAACAACTCTGTCAAAAGGGAAATCTAACACTGTAGTAAAAAAGGCTAACACAGTAGTAAGGACAACAATCAAATTTCACAGTATTAAACCTCGCCCACTACAACAATAAACAACAAAAACCACAACACAAAGACACTAATTTGACAACAAGAACCACAACATGAAGACAACAGCAACAATACAATTCCACAACATTTAGACACCATTACAACAGGACTTCACTACATAAAGATCGGCTGATTAGGTTTATGATTGATGGGAGACTGATGATTGGGTGTATTTCAGCCATGATTTCAACTTTAATTCAAAACCAACAAAGTTGTTACATTCTCTTATCTCGCTTGGTACTGAGTTATAATACTTTGTGTCTCTAACAGAGAAGACTGATCTACCCTACTCAATAGATCTGTTCTGTCCTGCACAGTCACTTCTGTTGGTCATCCTAGTTCTCCTCCCAGTGCCTGAACACAGTGACACCATCCATCCATCCATCCATCCATCTTCGTCCGCTTATCCGGTGTCGGGTCGCAGGGGGAGCAGCTCCAGCAGGGGACCCCAAACTTCCCTTTCCCGAGCAACATTAACCAGCTCCGACTTGGGGATCCCGAGGCGTTCCCAGGCCAGGTTGGAGATATAATCCCTCCACCTAGTCCTGGGTCTTCCCCGAGGCCTCCTCCCAGCTGGACGTCCCTCCACCTAGTCCTGGGTCTTCCCCGAGGCCTCCTCCCAGCTGGACGTGCCTGGAACACCTCCCTAGGGAGGCGCCCAGGGGGCATCCTTACCAGATGCCCGAACCACCTCAACTGGCTCCTTTCGACGCAAAGGAGCAGCGGCTCTACTCCGAGCTCCTCACGGATGACTGAGCTTCTCACCCTATCTCTAAGGGAGACGCCAGCCACCCTCCTGAGGAAACCCATTTCGGCCGCTTGTACCTTGGATCTCGTTCTTTCGGTCATGACCCAGCCTTCATGACCATAGGTGAGGGTAGGAACGAAAACTGACCGGTAGATCGAGAGCTTTGCCTTCTGGCTCAGCTCTCTTTTCTTCACAACGGTGCGATAGATTGAATGTAATACCGCACCCGCTGCGCCGATTCTCCGACCAATCTCCCGCTCCATTGTCCCCTCACTTGCGAACCACCGGTGTCCACCACGGTGTTCGTGGGTTACCGCCCCTTGAGGCACCTAAGACCCTAAGACCACAGCTCCTCGCCGCAGCTTCAGCAATGGAAACTTTGAACATTGTCCACTCGGGTTCAATGCCCCCAGACTCCACAGGGATGCACGAAAAGCTCCGCCGGAGGTGTGAGTTGAAAGTCTGTCGGACAGGGGCCTCCTCCAGACGTTCCCAATTTACCCGCACTACAGGTTTGGGCTTACCAGGTCTGTCCAGAGTCTTCCCCCACCCCCTGACCCAACTCACCACCAGATGGTGATCGGTTGACAGCTCTGCCCCTCTCTTCACCCGAGTGTCCAAAACATACGGCCTCAGATCAGATGAAACGATTATGAAATCGATCATTGACCTTCGGCCTAGGGTGCTCTGGTACCAGGTACACTTATGAGCATCCCTATGTTCGAACATGGTGTTTGTTATAGACAATCCATGACTAGCACAGAAGTCCAACAACAAACAACCACTCTGGTTTAGATCAGGGAGGCCGTTCCTCCCAATCACGCCTCTCCACCTGTCTCCATCATTGCCCACGTGTGCGTTGAAGTCCCCCAGCAGAACAATGGAGTCCCCCACTGGAGCCCCATGCAGGACTCCACTCAAGGTCTCCAAGAAGGCCGAATACTCCGAACTCCTGTTTGGTGCATTTGCACAAACAACAGTCAGAGTTTTCCCCCCCCACAACGCGCAGGCGTAGGGAGGCGACCCTCTCGTCCACCGGGGTAAACTCCAACGTAGCGGCGCTCAGTTGGGGGCTTGTGAGTATCCCCACACCCGCCCGGCGCCTCACATCCTGGGCAACTCCGGAGAAGAAAAGAGTCCAACCCCTATCCAGGAGTACGGTTCCAGAACCGAGACTGTGCGTGAGGTAAGCCCCACCAGATCTAACCGGTGGCGCCCACCTCCCGCACCAGTTCCGGCCCTTCCCCCACAGAGAAGTGACGTTCCACGTCCCCAGAGCCAGCGTCTGCTGCCCGGGTCTGGTCCGTCGAGGCCCCTGACCTTCACTGCCACCCATGTGGCAGCGCACCCGACCCCAGCGGTTCCTCCCACAGGTGGTGGGCCCATGGGCTGGAGATGGGAGCCACGTAGCTTGTTCGGGCTGTGCCCGGCCGGGCTCCGTGGCAAACCCGCCACCAGGCGCCGCCCGACGAGCCCGCCGTCTGGGCCTGGCTCCAGACGGGGGCCCCGGGCTTCCTCGGGGCAGGGTCACTCCATCTCTACCTTGTTTTTCCATAGGGTTTTTGAACCATTCTTTGTCTGGCCCCTCACCTGAGACCACTTTGCCTTGGGAGCACAAAGCTCCAGAAAACACAGCCCTCAGGTTCACAGAGACACACAAACCTCTCCACCACGATAAGGTGATGGTTCACAGTGACACAAACTCATTTAATGGTGGAGCAGCCAGATCATTGATTACTTTATAGATTAAACTAACCTCAGCAAGAAACATAAAACTGTTAAAGGTCATGAGATTATGTCTTTGGATTATGTTACAATGATGATAACTTGATGTCCAATGCCTTGAGTGTTTGTTTATAAAGTGCTTGCAGTGGAGAAAGTGATGATTTTTATAGCTTGTGAAACTTTTTAGTTTGATCGGAACCACAATTACAGGTGTGAAACCTCCCCCGGACCACGGTCCAGATCAAAAGACCAAGTTTATAATGTGAAAGCATTTTTTGGATGATTCAGACTTTTGGACCAAATAAGAAGCTCTGGCAGGCTCTCCTTGTGTTACAAAACTGGGGAAGATCCTTTAAGGAATAGCTTTTTTCTTTTATCTACTTCATTTGTTCTTCATTCAGATTGGTTGACTGCAGTTTGTCAGAGATCAGCTGTGCTTCTCTGGTCTCAGCTCTGAAGTTCAACCCCTCCCACCTGAAAGAGCTGGACCTGAGCAACAACAAGAACCTGAAGGATTCAGGAGTGAAGCGTCTGTGTGCTGGATTGGAGAGTCCAAACTGTAGACTGGAGACTCTGAGGTCAGTTCATCTATTTCATTCTTGTAAAAACAAGGGACATGTTTACTAAAGTTAAATATTTTTTTCACAGATTTTTTAAATGATAGAGGAGAAAGCTTTTTTTTGCTTTGCTCAACAGCACAAATGAAAAATGGAACAACAAATAAGAAAAATACAAATTCTTCTTAAAAAATACATTTTATATGCCACATTAAATTTATTTAGAAAGAAAGCAAAACATGATAGCAGTAATATAAAAACTGCACTGCACATAGAATTAACTAAAGGTCCATGTTTCTCTCCTTGCTTGGATGATTAAATAAAGATTTGTGTATTTAAATTTGGCCATTTTCTATAGTTCTTAGCAATTTGTTTTTATTGAGACAGGAAAAATGCACAATTAAACATTAACTTTGTGTAAAATCAAGGAGAGATGGTTTGTACCAGGTTTCAATGCAATTGCTATTTTTTGCCCTAAGCCTCGTTCCTAAATTACACAGTTTATATTTGAAGAGTCAGAGGGATGCAATTAAAGTCACAAAAGTACATTTGTTTAACTAACTACTATTTTTAAACAACACTCATTTTAGGGTAATGATCATTGATTAGGATGTAGTAATGTTGAGCTACACATTTAAAACATCAAGATATCTGATCTTCATTCAGATTGAGGTGGTGCCGTTTGTCAGAGATCAGCTGTGCTGCTCTGGTCTCAGCTCTGAAGTCCAACCCCTCCCATCTGAGAGAGCTGGATCTGAGTTACAACTACAACCTGAAGGATTCAGGAGTGAAGCAGCTGTGTGCTGGATTGGAGAGTCCAAACTGTAGACTGGATACTCTGAGGTCAGTTGATCTATCAAAATGAAATACATAACAGGAGTTTTACATTTATATCAGTTCACTTGTTTTCTGCATTTGTCTGAGAACAAATCACGACAACCCTTTGTTTGTTTTCAGTTTTTCAGTCTGAACAGTTTGTCTCCAGAGGCCCTATTTCAGGTAGAAACTGGATCAGTGTTTGTCAGACAACTTTAAGATTTATTCTTCAATGTGCTGCAAAATTAAATCAATATTCAAAAATGTTTTTACATATGAAACACATTTAAAATTAAAAATTAAAAGAAAAAGGGCTGCACAATTTATAGAAAAAGTCATATTGTGATTTTCACAACCCAGTCTCACGTCAGTTCGTGATGGCATTACGAAATTAAATCTATTAGAACGTGATACCATTACGTAATTGTGAAGATTTACGTGTTGGGGTCACGTTTTTTATACTAACGTATTTCAATGAGAAGCATCTTACGTAATCACATCATGAAACTTTCTGCCACTCGGCTGCAGCCGAGAAGCTGGATACAGCTTTGATATTATTGGTATTTTTAGCCCAATAATCGCTGTTTTAATCAACATTTATTCACCAGATCTTGTCACGGTTTATATGGATTTCTTTTAATGTTATTATTTCGGTCTATTTCGGCCAGGGAAGCTGGATTGCTTTGTTGTTTATTGATATTTTTAAAACTATAACGCTACATCTTTCAACATGTATTTAGCTGTTATCATGGTATGCATTTCTTTATTTTAATAATATTATTTTGGTCTTATTACCGGTGAAATATTACAGTAAATAAGACAGAACAGTAGGCTACGATATGAGCCGAGCTGGGCGCATTCAAAGCCGATGTCCCACGATGCAATGCGGGCATTCATTCACAGAATCAGACGGCGATCAGCGGGGCTATAACGCCAGTATTGCTTAAATATACGTAAGGCATAATGTAGAGCGTTGTTATAGCGAATACAACAACGACGGGGTGATCAGGACCCCGACGCCAATCTTCTTCTAGCGGATCGATTGATAGCTCTCCTCCGGAGGGAACAGAACTGCGTCCATGGCAACGCTCTGCTATGCATGGCAACGGTGTGTAATACTTAGCAACGGTCTGTTATCAAGAAAATAACAGACCGCATTGTACATTAGAATATAAGCAAGCCATGTAATAAATATATATAATCAGTAGTTTTGTCACCAGCAACAACACGTTGCTCAGTTTTGTTCCAGTAAGTTCTAACGTTTAAAAAAAATCAGCTGAAGACTCCGGAAGTGACGTCGTAATTACCGCTCGGCGGATATAAAAGATACAAATACATAATATTCGTAATATTGATATTTTTGTCTAACGTTGTATTTGAGGAGTTAAACAATAAAGATAGCATCAATAATAAAATACAGTTTCATGTATTTGTCTCATGTATTGTGTTCTCGGCCGGCCGGCGGGCGGCATCAATCTGAAACGGAATGAAGCCCAGTCACGGCAGACAGCAGAAAGAGGAGCCGAACACATCCTCCCACCCACCCCGGAAGAACTACAAGTGCTCAAGCTTTGTAACAGATTCTGGGCCGCGTTTATAGTGGGAGTTGTAGTTTTTAAATATATTGGTATATTTCTCATAAGTAGAAGTTGGTAGTGTATAATTCTGGATACACCCTGGTTTTTTTTTGGGATTGGGAACACACTGGTGTTATCAGATTTTAAAAATAGAATCGTTAAATAGGTGAAAATAGCTTATTACCATATTTGACAGTGCTTACAGTGGATAAACTTTGGAGACCATATCTACATGATAGCTAATGTCCAGAGCTTTCTATAACAGCTGGTTTTATGTGTGTAGCACCTTCTGTTGCTAAATGACAAGCCTTCAAACATGGACTGGGTTCAAGGTTCAGAAGTCAATATTTCAAAGCAGGAGTAATGTATCCTCTTCAGACTGACATATGTTCCTCTCCAGGTTGAGACCTTTCCAACGATGTGTTTGCTATAGTCCTACAAAAAAAGGTTTTAATTTTCACATATCATAGGGACCATTTTGCAAGCTATAGGTACTTTATTGTCCCCAGAGAGATATTTGCCAGATTGACTCTAGACAACAGGGTTGATGTTTTACAAGCTTTTTTAGAAAATAAAACCAGACGGACAATGAATTGTAAAAATGACCTCAGGTTTGTTACTTCCAATCCTCGCTTTTCAGGTAACGTGTACAACAGTTCGTTTGTGGAAATAATTAGCCTAAGTCCTTGAATGGTTTCATTTAAAAGCAGTAGTTAAATGTATATTTTTATATATATAATTCAGTCTGTCGGCTTCTCCAACATTTTATTTTTACAGAGGCAGAGTTTCCTTCTTTACATATGATATGTTTTGCTTCCTCGTATATATGGATGTAGAAAAGAGTGGACTCTGAAATCCAGAAAATATGAAGATAATTAAGTGATAAACTTAATGTGGTAATTTGACACCAAGCTATGTCCACACCGTCCATAATTTGCACATTAATATTAATGTGGCTGACATACAGTTGAGTTTAGGGTAAGGCTTTTTTTAAGTACATATGCTTACCAAATCTCATACGTCTAGGTGAAACACACTGCAGGGGCTATTTCTGTAAAATATTGCAGGGGGCACTATTGAGCCAATTTACCATAAGGCCTGAGACCCATGTGATTCATTCCAGTCCTGGGCTAACAGCATGTATGAAAGATCTGGGGCAGATCAGACAATGTATATTAAAGTTACAACAGCTTTTTGTTTCATGATGTAACATCGAAGTTCGCTGTGCCACCACGGCGACGCCCTTCAACAAAAAATCATGATGAAGCATCATCAAGGTCTTAAGGGTTTAGGGTTAACAAGTTAAGAAGAGGACATGAAAGTGTAACGACTGTAACTTTGTGTTGCCAGTAAGGGGTGCTATAATAATACCTCAATATTGACATGTATGTGTTCAGGCCAGGACCCTTATACAGCCTGAGCAGTTTAGAACAGATTGGACAATGCACAGTCTAGTTACTAACCCCTTCCTGTTTCATGGTGAAGCATGAGAAATCAACGGCATGCCCCAGACACAACTTTTGGCGTGCACTAAAAAGCTTCAGAATTTAGATTCGCCAACGCTTTTCAACGCAGGCATCAGCTTTTGGTTGCCGAAATTGACAATACGGATGCCATGTTTTAAACTGCTTATATTTGGAGCAATTAATTTAATATATACCACACATTTAAATAATGAAACAATGAGAGAATGCTTGCAATATAATTTCTAATCCCTCTCAAATAAGGGTGCAACATATCGCAAAACTCACGGTTCGGATCATGGTTTTGGTATTTCACAATAACTTTGAATGCACCACGAGGTTTACCAGTTTTAAGTAAATGCAACATTTATTCCCCTCTGTTTTGGGGGTTATGGTTATAACTTTGTCTGTTTTGTTTTACAACAACAGCAGTGACCAGTGCTAGTTTGTGTCTTTCAGCTCATAGCTTTTGCGGCAGACTGTTGTACGTGTTAGAATCCTCTCCAGTGAAATACAGACACACTTTACAGCGTTTAACGGTCAGCATTTTAACTGTGTTGAATCCAGTTATTACTGTAGCTAACGGAAGGCTAACGTTACCTGCTGCCAAGTGTAATGTGTTATTAGTGTTTGCTAGCATGACATGCAGCGATGCTTCTGCAAAAGGGGGAAACTGACTCATACTGGTTGCCAAAGGAACCTACAAACAAACGCACAGGCACATGGACACGCACACTTACACAGTTACACACTTACACACTTACACACTAATTGAAACAAATCAGTCACAAACATTGTTGTAAGATAGAACAAGTATAACTTTGTAGTGTCTCTCACTTGAATTAGTTTACCAGTTTGATAAAGCCAACATTTCCTGTGATCTGCTGTCATGGTTGGTCACTCTGAACTCAACTAAGGATGTTAAATATCTCTGTAACTTAGTTAGCACGGCCTTATGAATTATGAGAGGTACGATGACATCTTTTAGGCCCTTTACTAAGGACAGAGGGAGTCATATGCAGTACAGGTTGGAAAGCCTCTTGAGCCAAATCTGTCATCTGTGATATTGGGCTGTATAAATAAAATTGACTTGACTATGAATGTAGGAAAAGTCAGATTTGAACTGTTAGAGTTGTTTATATGATTAGTGTCCATGTGAGGATAGTGGTGTTTTCTAGAGCTGTACAGTAAGTGAACTAATTAAAGAGCAGATGTGTTCAGAAAACTCATCTCTACCTGAAACATTAGGATGGTAGTGAAGATTAGCTACATTTTGATTAATAATAAACTTTAATAAGATGATCTTGTTTAACCTGTCAAAATTATGGCTTACTATGTGTAATTATTGTAAACGAATTGCATTTAGTAAACACGTCTAATTCATGTCAATGCAGCAGAGTAATGTTGAGCTACAGATTTAAAACCTTAATATAACTGAATAACACTAAATAATCCACTCAAGTCTTTATTGAAGTAGCAGCAAATTAATTAGAGCTCTTTTTAACTTTTTGTATTTTACAGTTTTAATCCTGATCCTGTTGTGTTCAGGTGTTTCTGTTTTCTAAACCTTCTTTGGCTCTGAAAAGATTATTAAACATTGAATGATTTCAAGCAGGAACATTGTCTTCTAAAGTTACATCATTTATTCTTTATTCAGATTGTTCTGCTGCAGGTTGTCAGAGATCAGCTGTGCTGCTCTGGTCTCAGCTCTGAAGTCCGACCCCTCCCATCTGAGAGTGCTGGACCTGGGCAACAACAAGCTGAAGGATTCAGGAGTGAAGCTACTGTGTGGTTTTCTGGAGAGTCCAAACTGTAGACTGGAGACTCTGATGTCAGTTTCTGACTCTCTGTAACTATTATAGATCTAATATGTTAACATAACAATTTAATTTGAATTCATGTACAAACATAACTTACATCCACAAAGTTATGAATGTTCTTTTCATATTTTAATACGAATTTAGAGACTTGTTTGTTAAAGAAACTGTAGAAAATGTCCAGTTAGTAAATTCATGTTTATAATTGTTGGTAAATTGTCACACATGGTTTTAAATTGCTAATGTACTTGCTGAAGTAGAAATATTTGTTTCTGTTAATTTCAGTGTTTTCACAACTGTCTAATCAATGATATTGATTTTTCAGAACACACAGCTGTTTAGAGGATGAATATAGTATTGATCCTTTATTGGCTGACATGATGATGATCCCAAATGACAAAATCATTCTACTCATTTTAGGGGAAATGTCATTGATTAGGACATAGTAATGTTGAGCTACACATTTAAAACATCAACACATCTGATTGGATTCTAAATAGATTTTTATCGTCATTTATTCTTTATTCAGATTGTGGGACTGCGGTTTGTCAGAGATCAGCTGTGCTGCTCTGGTCTCAGCTCTGAAGTTCAACCCCTCCCATCTGAGAGAGCTGGAGCTGAGGGGCAACAACCTGAAGGAGTCAGACGTGAAGCAGCTGTGTGATCTGATGAAGAGTCCAGACTGTAGACTGGATAATCTGCAGTAAGTAGAAGGTTGGATCCAGTCCATGCTGGTTTCAGCAGTATCAAACTAAACCCAGTTAGTATCAAAGCTAAGATCCAGTATTTTCTGTAAACCTCCAACCTTGTCAGTGAAGCTGTGAGAGGAGAGAGAGAACAGTCAGCCAATCAGAGACTGTTCTCTCTGAACCCAACAGCAGTAAATTATCATTAAAGAGAGCAGTGAACGTCTCTCTGTTTCTGCAGTAATGATGCATTCAGGACTCTCAGCAGTTTATTTCCACTGTGTACTTCAGTGAAATCTGCAGAGTCAACAGACTTGATGGCCAAAGTCTCTGCAGGTCTGTGAGCTTCACTCCAACACGTTAACATGAGAGCTGAAAGGAAGCAGGCTGCTCTACACAGCTGCTCCACTTGGTGTCTAAACAGGACTGAAGTCTCTGCTGCTCTTTATACTGGATGTGCTGCATCACTGACTGACAGCTGATGAACGGAGTCTCTGGAAACACTCATTTATCACCGCAGTGATAATGTCATCAATGCATTTTTTTCATTTATTTTATTCCAGGTGAAAGTTATAGGGGTCAGTAGCCTGGATGCCAGCTGAACTTAGCCCCTCCCACAACATTTGAGGTTGGGAACTTTGGTCTGGACTGTAACGTTATATGGATGTGCGAGATAGAGAATGACTGAAGAGAGAGCCGTGAATCAGAGAAATAAAACGTGTTTTCGCTGAGTCATCATTAGAAATGCAACTGTAGCAAGCATCTCACTATCACTAACGTTATCCACATTCATATTTACACAAAACAAATGATATATCCAGCTACAAAGAAGTCTAAAAGTCGGAAGTTAGGAGGGAAGTGCAAAGAGTGGTTGCTATGGAGACGATACATTGTCTCGTCTCGTGTGTTGAGTTCCGTTGCTGTATCAGACTTATTTTCTGACTAGAATCTGAGTATGACGACGTCAAGCTAAGGGGTTAGTATTTCCCACAGAATTAGATTCTATTTTATTTATCAACTTAAATAGCTTAAATAGCCAATCTGTCCACAGTCCCATCCTCAAGGCTATAAGGGCGCCGGGGCAGTCACAGCACACAATGTAATCTTTCAACAAACAAAATCAACATAAATTTGCTCTTTGACAAAACAAAAGATACCACAAGTTGTAATTCTGTTTAACAGTCAGATGCTCTTCACCTCTTTGTGACCTTCTGCATGCAAGACAAAAAAACAAAACTTAATTGTTCCTGTATATGTTGTTAACTTGTTGAACATGAACAACATTCTGATGTTTGCAACTGACGCAATTACCCTAGTGGGGATAGTTTTGTGTCTCTGACACATAAAATAACAATAACAACATAACAAATGTAATGTTTTCTATTTAGAAATATAGATAAATAAATAGTCAGTGATGCTGAGTAGCCTGTAGGCCTACAGTAGTGTAACAGACCATCCCTACAGTTCAGCAGACATGTGAACAGCTGATTGATTGTAAATGTAACCATCATAGTGTGAAATCCAGTTGAACTGATGCTGTTAGGTGAACGGGGCTCAGCAGAGAGGTGGAGAGAGACCACGTCTCTGCAGCTTATTCAGGGAGTCAGGTCAACGCTGCTAAAGACCTCCAAACTCTAAAGAGTTTCATGTGTAGGCTCCTCCCATATGGCTCGCATCAGGTGGTAACATCAACTGTACCAAAACACGGAAAGAACTTAACACAACATACAATAGTTTTTATTTTGACAGGATATGAAATTGCCGCAATGTAATACTGATAGACGGCAGCACAGTCCGCCGTGCAGACAGACAGCAGTCAGCGCTCTGGCAGACGGAGAGCTCTGCATCCGTCAGCAGAGGTTTCTCGCTGCCCCCCCCCGGTCCCCAGAGCAGCATGGTCACCTGGAGAGCCCGGTACAGTCTGACTCTGCTAACGGAGATACCATCAGAGCTAAGCGGAGCGTTCAGATCCAATCAAATCAACGGCAGCTGCATACAGTAGTGACTGTGGATGAGAGGGGGGGGGGGCTGCTGAAAATCAGACGTTTTGGCGTTCGTGATATTACTTTGGCGCTGGCTAAAACCTCTTTAAAGGGCGCCAAAACTTTCTCTATGCAGGAAAACCCTGAATAAATACAGATAATAACTTCATAATACTAACCATTAAACTCCAGATGGACTCCAGCCGTCTTCTCTGGGGGGAGAAAAGATCGATGTGGGAAAAAGCAACTTATTCTTCTGTGTATTAATTAGTGGATTGCAAACCAAGTTTAAGGCTAAAACCGCCACCTACATTACTGTAATGGAGGGTGTAGAATAATTAATTATTAATTTTATGAATTGTATGTAGGCTTCGGTACTTATGATATCTACAGGTAATGTTTAATTGAATATACACAGAAGGGAAGATTTCTCCATTCTCAGCTAAGGTGGACAGCATAGAGCTGCAGTGTTTTACATTACACTTTACACTGCATACATTAGCCTAGCAGCTAGCAGAATTTCCCTCGGCTCATATCTTACTCCCGTTAACCACCATACTGTTGTGATACGTTACTTCTTCACCACGGTATGAAAACTACATACAGTCACAGTCCTATTTATCTCTTCTGTTGTCTTCTTCTCTCATTAGATGGAGGTCAGAGTGATCAGAAGGATGATGTGTTGGAGGACCAGCTGAGTCCTGATGATCCCGAGAGCTTGAAGCAGCAGCAGCACCTCTAACTGGGCCATGTTACTGGGAGGTAGAGTGGAGAGACTGACTGAGGCTCTGCACGCTTCCACATTAGCAACGCCACGTGGCCATGAAAGAAGGATGTCGGGCAAGTTGATTGGCCGACATTAGCCTCTCTGGGTCAGTGACGGGGGCTCTGTCTCCATCAGAATCAGCTGACTCAGCATACGTCAGACTACAGAGTGGAGCCAAGTGTGGAAAGCATATGTTTGCTAACATTTTACATTATATTACATGTCATTTAGCTAACGCTTTTATCCAAAGCGACTTACAATTGTATATATGTCTCATGCCTCTGGCCCAATTAGGGGTTAAGTGTCTTGCTCAGGGACATCTTGGTTGATGTATCACAGTGGGAATTATACCTGGTTCTCCCGCACCAAATGCATGTGTCATATGCACTGCACCATCACCACATTTCACACTTTCACATCAATGGTGAACTTGACTGTCGTCGCTGCAGGACAGTCACCTGTTTGTCAGATAAACTTACCTGCACCTCCCGCTGACAAAACCGTTACCTCCCAGTGCCCTTTACCCCCCTCACAGTAACATCTTCGCTTCTAAATTAACCGTTAAAATTTTAATTAACGTTAATAGGTGAGGTGATTACTACGCTGTCCGACAACAGCAACGGTCGAGATTAGCTTCACACACTCACAAAGGGACCCACACACACACACACAAACACAGACACGCACACTCTCTCTCACACACACACACACACACACACACACACACACACACACACACACACACAAATACACATGGACACTCACTCACAGTCAGTGTGTCTGCAGAGGGGCCGTGTTTGGCCCACGTGGATTAAAGGCTTTGGAAATAAAGGTGTCATGTACTGAAATAATGTAGTTTTTGTTTGGCTTTTGGGATAATAAGTTAAAACAACAACAGCAGTCAGTGTAAAATTTGTTGACAGTATTTATTGTTTATTTCCGTATACAAAGAGATATAAGTGAAATAACCCTTCTTTTTCTACAGTGTTTTTAATTTCTAGTTGAACAGGTTGTGTGTGTGGCGTCATCCAATAATGATCCTGGCACTCAGTGGAGACTAAAGCCGCTTCTAAAGAGATCTACTAACTACTTGCCCCCAAAACCGTTTTTTCCATTTGCAAGTGGCCATAGGGACTGGTAGGAGGGGTAAGGGAGTGATGCAAGCACGGCAACGGTCTTTAATTAAGTTAAAATCAGAAAACAAATACACCAAAAAAGTATGAACTAAATACTAAATCTAATGTATATAGCATATTTGTCATAATTTAAACAAGTCTCCCGAAGAGAAACGGGTATCTCTCCTGCCTCTGCTTGCTGCGCTGTGGATGTGTGTGTGTGTGTGTGTGTGTGTGTGACTGTGTGTGTGTGTGTGTGTGTGACTGTGTGTGTGTGTGTTTGTTTGTGTCCACACTTGTGGAGTTTAACTCCGAAAAGACAGTTAACCACAGGTTCCCGTTAATCTTATGATGGACATGTGTTGTGATATTTAAATAAACTATCCGTCAACAGTGAAATAAAAGCCTCTTATTAACGAGAGCGGTCTGAGAGACCTCCAGCTTACAGCGGGGTGTGTGTGTGTGTGTGTGTGTGTGTGTGTGTGTGTGTGTGTGTGTGTGTGTGTGTGTGTCCGGTCTGAGAGACCTCCAGCTTACAGCGGGGTCTCTGAGCAGGACTGGCCCAGCGACGAGCTAGCGGCCGGGGCAGGCGCCTGCTGACTGTCGCCTGCTGACTGTCGCCTGCTGACTGTCGCTTCACTTCATGGAGCTTCTCACCTCTGAAAACTTTGAAGCAAATTGTCAATTCGGCATCAATTGACACAAGACTGCCTATATTCGAAATCTAAACAGTTCATTTCTCGTCTAAAACGTTGTCAGAAGTGAATTTAGTGATGAATAAGATGGCGAAAACTGTTAAAATTGTCCCGTTGGAACACAAGAAAAAATGGGTTCTAGGAATTTTATGTTCCAGGAACTGCAAAAACCCCTCCAGTTGGAAAGCGGCTAAAGAGAGATTTACAATAGATTTATGAAAATAGATAAGAAGAGAGAGGGAGACAGAGAGAAAGAGACAGAGAGAGAGAGAGAGAGAGAGAGAGAGAGAGAGAGAAAGAGACAGAGAGAGAGAGAGAGAGACAGAGAGAGAGACAGAGAGAGAGAGAGAGAGAGACGCCACACACATTACTTTTCTTTTTTCTAAGGAGATCTAGCAGTTTTTTTTCTACAAATCACCACATTTGGAAAAAAAGATACTTCCTAACCTTCCTAACACCATCAACAGTTTGTTTGTGTTGTCGTAGCAACCGGTAGCAATATGCTCGTTCATGAGCGTCTCTCTCGTGTCTCTTACATGTGGCAAACTCATGAACTCGCCGTTTTCATTGTCTAAAATATTCACTAACGTTAAACATTGTGTTTTGGTTGTTCCTGATCGTTTACATGCTTATCCAAATAACCGATGGATGTATTTAGACAACCAAGGAGATTGAATCATTATGTCGTGCTACTAGCTAGCTACTAGCGCTAGCTACTAGCGCTAGCTACTAAGGTTAGCCTGCAGTTTGGTGAACAGAGCTCATCCAAGTTACAAGCTTTACAGCATACAGCCCTCGGATGTATCTTAAGAGAGAACCTAGGCCATGTCATCACTATGTCTGTAGTATTGTTATGTGGGCATATAGCTATAGTGTTACCTTTCTCTTAATACATCCATGCTAGCTACCGCTGATGTTAGCTACTAGCCGATAGCCCCGCCAGTTTGGGAAACGCTAATGACGTATGTTACATCCACGTTACAGGCTTTACAGCATCCATACATCCCTTGGATGTATCATAAGATAATACCATGGATGTATTAATAGAACACATGGTGAATTACAACCATTAGCTCTATCTATTATTACAGCTACAGGACCTCGGGAAAAAAGTCATGTGAGCGGGCGGGCGCAGTCCCACGGCTCTACTCGCGTCCATTATGCGCGTTCGTCATGCCTAGTTTAATAACTGGATTTGGCTACTAGTGAATGTTAAAAATGTTAAAAACATGACGTTTTAAACAAGGACCATTTAAGTGTTCGGGCTGGTAGGTTGGAGTACCCCAAAAAAAATTATCTGCTGAAATATACAACTATATATAAGTCTCTGTGAGAAGTCTTTCTGGGCCATGGGGTGCAGTACCACCGTTATCTGCTAAGCCCGTGGTGGCTTTTAGACATGGCGCCCTTCCTGGGGGCTTGGACTGTGCACGTGACAACCACCATCCTCCCACCATCCTCCCACCGGGTGATTCCTCCCCAGCTGTGACGTGAAACCAACTGGACAAAGAGCCCAAAAACAGCGTTTCACCGCTCTGAAAGAAGCCGACATCTTCCCACCTGTTAGGGTCAAGATACAACACTTCCGGCCTCGCTTTCACAATAAGAGTCAGGAGAAGAGAAGAGCAGCAGCCTTGCTTTCACATTAAGAGTCTGGAGAAGAGCAGCAGAAAACAATATGGAAATATGGACATTTGCTGCTTTTCTCTGTTTATATCACATTAAACCAGTGCTGTAGTGTAATGCAGT
Organism: Perca flavescens; assembly: GCF_004354835.1. Classification (NCBI taxonomy): domain Eukaryota; kingdom Metazoa; phylum Chordata; class Actinopteri; order Perciformes; family Percidae; genus Perca; species Perca flavescens. The sequence goes on from NC_041352.1 coordinate 28,076,246, forward strand.
GTTCCAGCTAAAGTTAAATACTGATGAAAAAAGGCAATAAAAACCTTTAAAAAAACATAAAAACGTGGAAAAATTCAGTAGAAAGAAGGAAGTAAGGCAAGAATAGGTGAAAAACAGTATCAGAAACTTAGAAAACCGCCACAAAAACTAGCAAGACTTGTCAAAAAGGAAGGAAGACAAACTTCAACAAGTGACAAAAACCTTGAAAAAGGCAGAATTGTTTTTTGAAAAAAAGAAGAAAGTAGAAAAAAGGAAGGAAAGAAGGAAGGAACAGGCAGAGGCGCGGGAAGTCATTTTCAGCAGGGGTTGCGGGGTGCTGTCGGGGGTGGGGGGGGGGGGGTGCGCAGAACGACTCTAACTCTGCCTCCCCCCCCTCCATGAAGTAGGCTACATACGGTGCGAACTAAATGGGCACTAAATCACATGCCAATCACTACTGGTCAAAAGATTCCTTTGCAGCGGCCCTTTGCTGCGTGTCGTTCTCTCTCTCTCCCCCCATTTCCTGTCTATCCACTGTCACTATCGAATAAAAAATAATAAAAAAAAAGATGAATGACTAGTCCAGCTGAGCAGGCATCAAGTATGCCTTTCCAGTTCAATAAACCAAGTACTGCCATCTGACTCACACATCACAAGACAGTGTTACAATTTATTAAATCATACCAAAGCGTTGTATGGCTCAAGATTATGGCGATATAATATTCACTAAAAATCACCCAAGCAGAAAGCACAATAGTAATTCTGAAACGTGATTGACTGAAGATACAACAATGCCATCACACAACACAGCTGAGTGCAGGTTGTAAAATAACAGTCACTTAGTCAGCTGCTACTTCACAAACTGCAAAAGCCAACATATAGGCTACTGCACTTGACCACTAAGTCTCATACAGGCCTATAGCAGCATCACAAAATGATGATGCAATACGTGTGATATGCATGGCATTTCAATAAACTAAACTAAATATGTACATTATCTGGTCACACGGTCACAACAGAGTATATTAACCTACTCAATGTACAGATAGCATAATAGCTCTTACCTTTAGAAGTTCTAATTTCTTGTCTTTTTCTTTGCAAAGTCGCAGATCAAATCCTCAAAGTCCAGCTCCCTCAGCAGCTCGCTAAACCCTACTACACATGTGTTGCTGTGTGTTGGGAGCACTTTACAGGCAACGCAACAAATGTCTCCGGTGGACAGTGAATATAGAATCCACTCCCGTGGTACCGTTTCACCGTTGTGAAGGTGTCGGGTCAGTGCCTCGTTAGTGAGAGAGCCGGTCTTTCTGCCGCCAGCCTCGTCCCCTCTCAGAGATGCTGGACATTTAGCCGCCGATTCTGAAAGGCTAATATCCCTCTGGGTATAACTTCCTCCCGGACGGTCTCTGTAATCGGTCCCCGTAGTGCAGGGTCTCCAGAGATGATGGTACCTGGGGGGCCATTACCTTGTTCTGTAATGCTGATGAGCGCGGCCTCATCTCTGTCTTTTTCCACAACAACTTCGCTAAAGTTAACGTTAGCCACCGTTAACTGTGGCTGAGTGTAGCTGGTAGAAGGCAGCGATTCTTCCAAGCTAACGTTGGCTAGCTCCTCGACATCCTCCTCTTCGTCATTCCCAGCTCTTTTAAAAAAGCTTTTTTATTTGCGGGACATTTTTATAGCAGCCGCTTCTTTCTCTCCGTTTTCCACACTTTCACTCGCTGATGCAACCCAATCTGACCGGGGATCAGTTACAAATTAATTCCACTCTTTCAATCTCAACTCGTTCTTAGAAAGCTGATCTTGGATCAGTGCGATGTAAACAACCTGCTCTATGCCCACCCACCTTTATCTTTAGCCAATCTACACAGTGCATGCGGCCTTCTCCCAATCATTACATTAAACAACTTGTATTTTATTCTGATTGGATAATTATCACCATAATGATTAATGCCCATTGGGTAATACTGGCTTGATCGCAGTTTGCCAACAAGGGGTGCTGCCGCCAACAAGGGGTGCTGCAGCTCCCCCAGCACCCCTACTTCCCGCGCCTATGGGAATAGGGCGAAAATAGTGACAAGAAGAGACAAAAACTTCAAAAACTGCAACATAAAAAGCTCACGTACCCCCTACAGTACTCCAAAGTACCCCTAGGGGAACACTGGTCTAATGTATTGTAGTGGCTATACTGTAATGTATATAAATATATTGGTCAGAGTCTGCCTTTTGGGGAGGGGGGGCCATATCATAGTGGTGGTCTGGGTGTCCTCCCCCCAGGGAAGTTTTGAACGACTTTCCTGCATTTTGAAACACTTTATGGAACCAATTTACGGTACAAATCCCTTTATTTAGCCTATGTGAAGAAGAAAAACACAGATGACAATTCAAAATATATCAAAATTATAATGGAAAGTATGTTGTTGCGTGTCATTGGGCATTTTTAAATGGGTATATGGAAATCCTGGCGCTTTCTTGGTGGGTATACTGTGTATACCTTCGTAACATGTAGAGTACACCACTGCATTAAACTAAATATCTTTGAGTTTCAGACAAAAAAGACATTTACAGACTTCACCTGATGGACATTTTTTTATATTTTCTGACATCTTATAGACCAAACGGTTAATTGATCACCCTACAAAATAATCCTTAGATGAATGAATAATATAATAATGATTAGTTGCAGTCCTAGAACTTAATGAATCAGGACTTTTTCTCCAAGTCCAGCCTCAGTTGTTGCCTCTCATGTTATGAACATTGGAGTCACAGAGCTAAGAATATACACTCACCTTAAAGATTATTAGGAACACCTGAAAGATTTCTCGTTAATGCGATTATCTAATCAACCAATCACATAGCAGCTGCTTCAATGCATTTAGGGGTGTCGTCCAGGTCTAGACTATCTCATGAACTCCAAACTGAATGTCAGAATGGGAAAGAAAGGTGATCTAAGCTACTTTGAGCGTGGCATGGTTGTTGGTGCCAGACATTCTGGTTTGAGTATTTCACAATCTGCTCAGTTACTGGGATTTTCACGCACAACCATTTCTAGGTTTCTAGGTTACAAAGAATGGTCTGAAAAAGTAAAAACATCCAGGATGCTGCAGTCCTGGGGGGCCAAAATGCCTTGTTGATGCTTGAGGTCAGAGGAGAATGGGCCGACTGATTCCAGCTGATAGAATATCAACTTTGACTCAAATAACCACTCGTTACAACCAAGGTATGCAGCAAAGCATTTGTGAAGCCACAACATGCACAACCTTGAGGCGGATGGGCTACACCAGCAGAAGACCCCACCAACAGGAGGCTACAATTTGCACGAGCTCATCAAAATTGGACAGTTGAAGACTGTAAAAATGTTGTGGCACCTCCCTCTCCATCCCATGGGCACAACACCTGTGGGAGGAACCGCTGGTGTCGGGTGCGCTGCCACACAGGTGGAAGTGAAGGTCAGGGGCCTCGACGGACCAGAGCGGGGCGGCAGAGGCTGGCTCTGGAATCTGGAATGTCACCTCTTTGTGGGGGAAGGAGCCGGAACTTGTGCCGGAGGTGGAGCGCTACTAATTAGATCTGGTGGGGCTTACCTCTACGCACAGTCTCGGTTTTGGAACCATACTCCTGGATAGGGGTTGGACTCTTTTCTTCTCTGGAGTTGCCCAGGGTGTGAGGCGCTGGGCGGGTGTGGGGATACTCACAAGCCCCCGGCTGAGCGCTGCTACGCTGCTACAAGAGGGTCGCCTCCCTACACTTGCAGGTTGTGGGGGGGGAACTTGAATGAAGTCCTGCATGGGGCTACAGTGGGGGACTCCATAGTTCTGCTGGGGACTTCAACGTGCATGTGGGCAATGATGGAGACACATGGAGAGGCGCGATTGGACTTCTGTGCTAGTCATGGATTGTCTATAATGAACACCATGTTCGACCATAGAGATGCTCATAAGTGTACCAGAGCACCCTAGGCCGAAGGTCAATGATTGATTTTAGAATCATTTAATCTGATCTGAGGCCGTATGTTTTGGACACTCAGGTGAAGAGAGGGGCTGAGCTTTCAACCGATCACCATCTGGTGGTGAGTTGGGTCAAGGGGTGGGGAAGACAGGAAAGGGAAGTTTGGGGTCCCCTGCTGGAGCTGCTGCCCACGCGACCCGACCCCACATAAGTGGATGAAGATGGATGGATAGTTTATATCTGTTTCTGTATTGTTTATTTCATAGTAATGTTTAATATGTGTTTGTGTTCACCACCAAGATAAATCCACCAGAATTGTAAAGTTACAAATTACAAATACTTTGTTACTGTACGTAGAATTTTCACGTACATACACACAAACACACACACACACACACACACGCACTGACACACACAAGCACACGCACACCAGCCCATTCACATGGCAGTTCGTGGTGTAGTCAAGTTATTGAATCTATTGATTCGTAAATGTCATTATTTTCGTGTGGTGGTCATGAATTTTAAAGTAATGTATTTCAATGGGAAGCATATTTTGTGATCCCAGAACGATTACGGAATTAGCAAATAATATTGATAAGGCAAAAATCCGCACAAGGAGGTTGGTTGGGGTGTGGGTCAAACAACACAGGACTTTTACCCGGAGACCAGGGATCGCATCCAGCATGTTGCAGTTTCTTTCCGCGATATTCTCTTCCTAACCACAACCAACCTTTTTGTTGTCGGCGTCTCCTGCGTGTGACGGTTCCTTTCCCCATTCTTATTTTCTTAACCATAACTGTCCCGTTGTTGTGGCCAGCATGTGGCAGTTCAATTCCCCATTGTGGCGTCCCCTAGAGCAGCCCAGTGTCATGTAACCAGTTATGTAATTCTCTACATAGCAATAGTCTATTTGAGGACGTTCAGTCAGGATTTAGAAAGCATCATAGCACAGAGACGGCACTGGTGAAAATTACTAACGATCTAACTGCTTCAAACGACTTGTCTCTGTACTTGTCTTACTAGATCTTAGTGCTGCATTCGACACTATTGACCAAACTATACTGCTACAGAGACTGGAACACTTAGTTGGTATTAAAGGAATCGATCTAAGCTGGTTTAAGTCCTATTTCTCTGATCGATCTCAATTTGTTAATGTTAACGATGAATCCTCCAGGTACGCTAAAGTTAGCCATGGCGTTCCACAAGGCTCAGTGCTTGGACCAATTCTATTCACCTTGAGGCTCAGTGCTTGGACCAATTCTATTCACCTTGTATATGCTTCCCCTAGGCAATATTATTAGGAAACACTCAATTCACTTTCATTGTTATGCGGATGACACCCAATTATACCTATCAATTAAGCCAGACGAAACCAGTCAGTTAACTAAACTCCAAGCATGCATCAAAGATATAAAATCATGGATGACCTACAATTTTCTGATGTTAAACTCAAACAAAGTGAAGTTATTGTGCTGGGCCCTAAACACCTCCAAACCTGATTATCTAAAGATATAGCTACTCTGGATGGTATTGCCCTGACCTCCAGCACTACTGTCAGAAATCTAGGAGTTATTTTTTATCAAG